>NC_139706.1:47579191-47811691 GCF_964188405.1 Protomyctophum parallelum | reverse complement strand
CAGTTCCTTTCCCCTCCATCAGGCGCCCCGGCTGGCCAGGGGGAGGCAGTATAGAGACCAGTTCCTTTCCCCTCCATCAGGCGCCCCGGCTGGCCAGGGGGAGGCAGTATAGAGACCAGTTCCTTTCCCCTCCATCAGGCGCCCCGGCTGGCCAGGGGGAGGCAGTATAGAGACCAGTTCCTTTCCCCTCCATCAGGCGCCCCGGCTGCTGGCCAGTACTTGTACTCATGAGTAAAACATCCAAGTACTTTTTTTTCTCCACCACAGGCAAACGCACCGTTGTTTCTGTCCGGCCAGCCCACTGGTCACATGGTCAGGCAGGGGAAGCCCCCCCTCCCTCCCCCTCCCTCCCCCCCCCCATCCATTCACCTTTATAAATAGCAGTTTGGTGTACAGTCGCTGTTGTTGGCCCAGACGGAGAGGAAGGGTGTGTGTGTGTGTGTGTGTGTGTGACTGTGTGCGTGCGTGCGTGCGCGTGTGCCTGCGCACATGTGCGTGTGCGTGTGCGTGTGTGTGTGTGTGTGTGTGTGCGTGTGTGTGTGTGTGTGTGTGTGTGTGTGTGTGTGTGTGTGTGTGTGCGTGTGTGTGTGTGTGTGTGTGCGTGTGTGTGCATGTGCGTGCGTGTATGTGTGTGTGTGTGTGCGTGTGTGTGTGTGTGTGTGTGTGTGTGTGTGCGTGCTCCAGCCTAGGTATGCCAGTTATGTCTGCCCCGTACCGTACGTCCCAGCTGGGAGTGATTTGTTCCTAACGGAGTTATACAGAGGGAACAATGAGACCTGTGTGTCTGGCACGCACACACACGCACGCACGCACACACACACACACACACACACACACACACACACACACACACACACACACACACACACACGTGTGAGTGTGCACGCTTGCAACCCACATGGTATATGGAACCATGCATATACATCTGGGGGCGTCATGGTCGTATAAATGCTGCGTGTACACTTAACCACTTAAACCATTCTGACCTGAGATCAGATTCTATATAAATGTCGATTTTTCAAAAATAGCAGACCTACAAGCTCGTAGCGCGCCACTCGGTGGCGCGCTACGAGCTTGTAGATCTGTTATTTTTCAAAAGCTAAAGCATAACATAGTGCTAACACCAAAAGGGGTTCCCGCCCACAATGGGTTAAACCTGTGGTTCCTCGAGGGGACCTGTACGCCGGGTCCATTTGGTTTCATTTTACACTCTCTCTCTCGTTATACATTATTGTTACACATCTGCATTACTACATAATTAGAGAATGTAGAATAATTGCTATTTTGATCAATGTTTTCCCCCCGACATGGCATGGAATTGTGTGTCAATGATAACAAAACATTCTTTTTCGTTTTGCGGGTCTGAGAGGCTTAAAGGTCCCTACACACACACACCGGGCGCGATTTTCGGATTTATATAGCGGCGTTTCTCCATCGTTTTTTTCCCGAAAAACGCGCCCAGTGTGTGCAAGCAGCTTTAATGTCATCAAATGGTGGTCCGGCGTGGATCAATTGCCGAATATAAATGATGGACCTTGGTGTGAAAAAGGTTGAAAACCTGCACTGACTTAAACGCTATAGGCCGATAGGCTATGTTCTTAGTTGAGCGGGGTTCCCCAGGGGTCTGTTCTAGGTCCCCCTCCTCATTCCCCCCCCCCCCTCTCTGCAACAGATGTCTTTGCCAGAGCCGATCTAGTACAGGCTCACAGTGGACTGTGTTGCAGCTAATTGTGTTATCATATCATACACGCATGCATGTGTGTGTGTGTGTGTGTGTGTGTGTGTGTGTGTGTGTGTGTGTGTGTGTGTGTGTGTGTGTGTGTGTGTGTGTGTGTGTGTGTGTGTGTGTGAGGAGGGAAGGGACTAGTGGACAAGAGATCCAGTACATAAGTCATTTTAAACTTGGTTGCATTTTTTGACAAAATCTGGAGAAGTATTATATCAAAACAATTGTTTTACAAAGGTCGGCCTGCTGGTGGCGCTATAACAGGCCGTTCTGGAAAATTTGGGGCAGAGGTTCATCGTTGACATCCAGGGAGTGTGCGTGCAAAATTTGGCATCGACCGGGTTAACGGTGCCGGAGATTAGCTGGTAACGGACGGATGGACGGCCATAGCCACTTGCTCAAAATGTGCTGACCTCATCACATTAATTGGTGGTGACGGCTATGGCCGTTTTTAGCCCAAGGACAGTTTTTGGTGAAAAACGAATGCTTGGAATGGATTCAGCATCATGAAAACCCCTAGTTTGACACGTCACATGCTACATAAAGCATGATGAAATTTAGATATTTTTTCCCTTATAGGTTGTTAATGGTATATATGGTCATATATTTTGGCAATTATGAAAATTGCTCAACATATGCAAGTTAGCATCCAGCAGTTTCTACATGCTGGGGACCCATACTCAACATTTATAACATCAGTACTCACCATTTATAACATCAGTTTCTACATGCTGGGTACCCATACTAAACATTTATAACATCAGTACTCACCATTTATAACATCAGTTTCTACATGCTGGGGACCCCTACTCAACATTTATAACATCAGTTTATACATGCTGGGGACCCATACTCAACATTTATAACATCAGTTTCTACATGCTGGGGACCCCTACTCAACATTTATAACATCAGTTTCTACATGCTGGGGACCCCTACTCAACATTTATAACATCAGTTTCTACATGCTGGGGACCCATACTCAACATTTATAACATCAGTTTCTACATGCTGGGGACCCATACTCAACATTTATAACATCAGTTTATACATGCTGGGGAGTGGGGACCCCTACTCAACATTTATAACATCAGTTTATACATGCTGGGGACCCCTACTCAACATTTATAACATCAGTTTATACATGCTGGGGACCCCTACTCAACATTTATAACATCAGTACTCACCATTTATAACATCAGTTTCTACATGCTGGGGACCCCTACTCAACATTTATAACATCAGTTTCTACATGCTGGGGACCCATACTCAACATTTATAACATCAGTTTCTACATGCTGGGGACCCATACTCAACATTTATAACATCAGTTTCTACATGCTGGGGACCCATACTCAACATTTATAACATCAGTTTCTACATGCTGGGGACCCATACTCAACATTTATAACATCAGTTTCTACATGCTGTGGACCCCTACTCAACATTTATAACATCAGTTTCTACATGCTGGGGACCCATACTCAACATTTATAACATCAGTTTCTACATGCTGTGGACCCCTACGCAACATTTATAACATCAGTTTCTACATGCTGGGGACCCATACTAAACATTTATAACATCATTTTCTACATGCTGGGGGACCCATACTCAACATTTATAACATACGTTTCTACATGCTGGGGACCCCTACTCAACATTTATAACATCAGTTTCTACATGCTGGGGACCCATACTCAACATTTATAACATCAGTTTCTACATGCTGGGGACCCCTACTCAACATTTATAACATCAGTTTCGACATGCTGGGGACCCCTACTCAACATTTATAACATCAGTTTCTACATGCTGGGGGACCCATACTCAACATTTATAACATCAGTTTCTACATGCTGGGGACCCCTACTCAACATTTATAACATCAGTTTCTACATGCTGGGGACCCCTACTCAACATTTATAACATCAGTTTCTACATGCTGGGGACCCCTACTCAACATTTATAACATCAGTTTCTACATGCTGGGGACCCCTACTCAACATTTATAACATCAGTTTCTACATGCTGGGGACCCATACTCAACATTTATAACATCAGTTTCTACATGCTGGGGACCCATACTCAACATTTATAACATCAGTTTCTACATGCTGGGGACCCCTACTCAACATTTATAACATCAGTTTCTACATGCTGGGGACCCCTACTCAACATTTATAACATCAGTTTCTACATGCTGGGGACCCATACTCAACATTTATAACATCAGTTTCTACATGCTGGGGACCCATACTCAACATTTATAACATCAGTTTCTACATGCTGGGGACCCCTACTCAACATTTATAACATCAGTTTCTACATGCTGGGGACCCATACTCAACATTTATAACATCAGTTTCTACATGCTGGGGACCCATACTCAACATTTATAACATCAGTTCATACATGCTGGGGACCCCTACTCAACATTTATAACATCAGTTTCTACATGCTGGGGACCCATACACAACATTTATAACATCAGTTTATACATGCTGGGGACCCCTACTCAACATTTATAACATCAGTTTCTACATGCTGGGGACCCATACTCAACATTTATAACATCAGTTTCTACATGCTGGGGACCCCTACTCAACATTTATAACATCAGTTTCTACATGCTGGGGACCCATACTCAACATTTATAACATCCTTTCATACATGCTGGGGACCCATACTCAACATTTATAACATCAGTTTCTACATGCTGGGGACCCCTACTCAACATTTATAACATCAGTTTCTACATGCTGGGGACCCATACTCAACATTTATAACATCAGTTCATACATGCTGGGGACCCCTACTCAACATTTATAACATAAAGCTTTGGTGTACTCATGTGCCTGGGTTCACATTCTGGCAAGTGGACTAATTAGGGATGCTTGGATTACTTCAATAGCTAAAGCATAACATAATTCTTACAACATCCCAAAAGTGGTTCCCGTCCTGAATGGGTTAACCCCCCCCCCCCCCACCCCACCCCCACCCAAGGGTCTCCAGACTCCCTGTTGAAAAGCAGTGATGTCTAAATAATAACCACGTGTCAAAGGACTGTCAACGTCGTCACTGGCTCTTTGAGATGTGGGGCGCGCTACAGACAAGTCGTTATGACAAATTATCCACAGCTTTGGGGAGGGGGGGGGGGGATGAGGTTACGCTTTCAGGAAATGCATCCGAGGCAATTGAGGCAATTAAGCTGTTTCACTTCCCTTCACACAATGGAAGCACTAACGGAGAACACATGCTGTTTAAGTTGCGTCCCATCAGGTGCAAACTGTCAACGCCACGACGCTCGCAGACGTAGCTGTCGCTGTCGGACAGAAACCTTGTGCGTCTTTGTTTTCATCTTCTTGTCTCCGCCAGGCCGAAGGCACGGGGAGAGAGTATGTTTTATTGTCTCCGCCAGGCCGAAGGCATGGGGAGAGAGTGTGTTTTATTGTCTCCGCCAGGCCGAAGGCACGGGGAGAGAGTATGTTTTATTGTCTCCGCCAGGCCGAAACCATGGGGAGAGAGTGTGTTTTATTGTCTCCACCAGGCCGAAGGCATGGGGAGAGAGTATGTTTTGTTGTCTCCACCAGGCCGAAGGCATGGGGAGAGAGTGTGTTTTATTGTCTCCACCAGGCCGAAGGCATGGGGAGAGAGTGTGTTTTATTGTCTCCACCAGGCCGAAGGCATGGGGAGAGAGTATGTTTTGTTGTCTCCACCAGGCCGAAGGCATGGGGAGAGAGTGTGTTTTATTGTCTCCACCAGGCCGAAGGCATGGGGAGAGAGTATGTTTTATTGTCTCCACCAGGCCGAAGGCATGGGGAGAGAGTATGTTTTGTTGTCTCCACCAGGCCGAAGGCATGGGGAGAGAGTATGTTTTATTGTCTCCGCCAGGCCGAAGGCATGGGGGGAGAGTATGTTTTGTTGTCTCCACCAGGCCGAAGGCATGGGGAGAGAGTATGTTTTACTGGCTGGCTGACTGATTGACTGACTGACTGACTGACTGGACGTACAGGGTTGAAAACGTCATCTTCTCCAGCCCTGCCAGAGATAATGAGAGTATGTACAGTGAATACAACATGACTGTACACTGCTGTCTCCCAGAGGAGGCCGTTGGTTGTGCCGCTGCTCGTGAAAACAACGCCTGCAAAATGTGGTTATCATTTTTTTGATTGTTCTACTTTCCTTTGGGTGGTATAGTTATACTGTAGTTGTGGTTAGAGTAATGCTTTCACTGTGTTGGGGATTAATTTGCACTTAAGAGTTTTGGGAATGAGGTTATAGAGTTTCAGGAAATGCGTCCAAGCGAGAATACAAGCGGCAATCAGTGTTCTGGTGGCCCTAAAGCAACGTCTCCTGACATGACTACACACACTGCCCTAAAGCAACGTCTCCTGACATGACTACACACACTGCCCTAAAGCAACGTCTCCTGACATGACTACACACACTGCCCTAAAGCAACGTCTCCTGACATGACTACACACACTCCAGCTTTGAGGTTTGACTGGGGATCACTCAGGGGTCTTTGAGCAGCCTCCCACCCCCTGGGGAGGGGGGGGGGGGGGACATTGATTGATTGATTGATTGATTGATAGATTGATAGATTGATAGATTGATAGATTGATTGATTGCAATTTTGTATTCTGTGACTCATTTTGATACAGAGACAGTCGGCAAGACTAACTTTTCAGGAAAGGAGAAAAACTGATTTTATTTAATGTTTTTTTTTATCCAAACTGAGTTAATAGCACAGGCAGCTCTCTTCACATGATAGTAGCATGTCTGAAATAAATGTCGGAGCTGAAATCGATATGAAATAAATGCTTAAACATGTAGCTATAGGTAGGTGTAATGTTAGAGTCCACAGAAGACATGTAAATATGAAATAAATGCTTAAACACGTAGCTATAGGTGTAATGTTAGAGACCACAGAAGACATGTAAATATGAAATAAATGCTTAAACATGTAGCTATAGGTAGGTGTAATGTTAGAGTCCACAGAAGTGAACCTTTCAAGCCTGTTTTCTCAACTCAAGACATTCCTCTATATAAACTGGTGGATCAAACTGAACAACCAATATGTCAATTTGAAGCTATGAAGAAAAAAAGGAAGAAAAAATATCAATGACTTAGTCTCGGTCAGAATCAGTCACATAATAGCGCAACCTTTGTTCAACTTTGACCCCTCTGTCACATGAAACTATGTTCTGTGTCCATTATATCACTACGCCAGCAAAGCAAAGTTCCACTATTGAGTATACTTTTTCCACCGCTAGCTTGCAAACCCATGAAACATGTGTCCCAGTGTTTGGGGAAAGCGTACGTGGTACTAGGGGAGTACACGTCCTATAATAGAGTCTTGACAAGCGTATAGACGAGGCCTCGTTCCAGCCAATCCCCTGGTCGGTGCTTCGACTGGCTGTTACAGCAGGAAATGAATGAGCTCACAGACAGAGGAGGCGCTGCTGGCCAATGACATCACTGGGAACCTTTCAGCTTATGGATAGTCTGGTGTAGTGGTGAGGGATAGTCTGGTGTAGTGGTGATGGATAGTCTGGTGTAGTGGTGATGGATAGTCTGGTGTAGTGGATAGTCTGGTGTAGTGGTGATGGATAGTCTGGTGTAGTGGTGATGGATAGTCTGGTGTAGTGGTGATGGATAGTCTGGTGTAGTGGATAGTCTGGTGTAGTGGTGATGGATAGTCTGGTGTAGTGGTGATGGATAGTCTGGTGTAGTGGTGATGGATAGTCTGGTGTAGTGGATAGTCTGCTGTAGTGGTGATGGATAGTCTGGTGTAGTGGTGATGGATAGTCTGGTGTAGTGGTGATGGATAGTCTGGTGTAGTGGTGATGGATAGTCTGGTGTAGTGGTGATGGATAGTCTGGTGTAGTGGTGATGGATAGTCTGGTGTAGTGGTGATGGATAGTCTGGTGTAGTGGTGATGGATAGTCTGGTGTAGTGGTGATGGATAGTCTGGTGTAGTGGTGATGGATAGTCTGGTGTAGTGGATAGTCTGGTGTAGTGGTGATGGATAGTCTGGTGTAGTGGTGATGGATAGTCTGGTGTAGTGGTGATGGATAGTCTGCTGTAGTGGTGATGGATAGTCTGGTGTAGTGGTGATGGATAGTCTGGTGTAGTGGTGATAGATAGTCTGGTGTAGTGGTGATGGATAGTCTGGTGTAGTGGTGAGGGATAGTCTGGTGATGGATAGTCTGGTGTAGTGGTGATGGATAGTCTGGTGTAGTGGTGATGGATAGTCTGGTGATGGATAGTCTGGTGTAGTGGTGATAGATAGTCTGGTGTAGTGGTGAGGGATAGTCTGCTGTAGTGGTGATGGATAGTCTGGTGTAGTGGTGATGGATAGTCTGGTGTAGTGGTGATAGATAGTCTGGTGTAGTGGTGATGGATAGTCTGGTGTAGTGGTGAGGGATAGTCTGCTGTAGTGGTGATGGATAGTCTGGTGTAGTGGTGATGGATAGTCTGGAGTAGTGGTGATGGATAGTCTGGTGTAGTGGTGAGGGATAGTCTGGAGTAGTGGTGATGGATAGTCTGGTGTAGTGGTGATGGATAGTCTGGTGTAGTGGTGATGGATAGTATGGTGTAGTGGTGAGGGATAGTCTGGTGTAGTGGTGAGGGATAGTCTGGTGTAGTGGTGATGGATAGTCTGGTGTAGTGGTGATGGATAGTCTGGTGTAGTGGTGATGGATAGTCTGCTGTAGTGGTGATGGATAGTCTGGAGTAGTGGTGAGGGATAGTCTGGTGTAGTGGATAGTCTGGTGTAGTGGTGATGGATAGTCTGGTGTAGTGGTGAGGGATAGTCTGGTGTAGTGGATAGTCTGGTGTAGTGGTGATGGATAGTCTGGTGTAGTGGTGATGGATAGTCTGGTGTAGTGGTGATGGATAGTATGGCGTAGTGGTGAGGGATAGTCTGGTGTAGTGGTGAGGGATAGTCTGGTGTAGTGGTGATGGATAGTCTGGTGTAGTGGTGATGGATAGTCTGGTGTAGTGGTGATGGATAGTCTGCTGTAGTGGTGAGGGATAGTCTGGTGTAGTGGTGATGGATAGTCTGGTGTAGTGGTGATGGATAGTATGGTGTAGTGGTGAGGGATAGTCTGGTGTAGTGGTGAGGGATAGTCTGGTGTAGTGGATAGTCTGGTGTAGTGGTGAGGGATAGTCTGGTGTAGTGGATAGTCTGGTGTAGTGGTGAGGGATAGTCTGGTGTAGTGGTGATGGATAGTCTGGTGTAGTGGATAGTCTGGAGTAGTGGTGATGGATAGTCTGGTGTAGTGGTGATGGATAGTCTGGTGTAGTGGTGATGGATAGTATGGTGTAGTGGTGAGGGATAGTCTGGTGTAGTGGTGAGGGATAGTCTGGTGTAGTGGATAGTCTGGTGTAGTGGTGAGGGATAGTCTGGTGTAGTGGATAGTCTGGTGTAGTGGTGAGGGATAGTCTGGTGTAGTGGATAGTCTGGTGTAGTGGTGAGGGATAGTCTGGTGTAGTGGTGAGGGATAGTCTGGTGTAGTGGATAGTCTGGTGTAGTGGTGAGGGATAGTCTGGTGTAGTGGTGATGGATAGTCTGGTGTAGTGGTGATGGATAGTCTGGTGTAGTGGTGATGGATAGTCTGGTGTAGTGGTGATGGATAGTATGGTGTAGTGGTGAGGGATAGTCTGGTGTAGTGGTGAGGGATAGTCTGGTGTAGTGGTGATGGATAGTCTGGTGTAGTGGTGATGGATAGTCTGGTGTAGTGGTGATGGATAGTCTGGTGTAGTGGTGAAGGATAGTCTGCTGTAGTGGTGATGGATAGTCTGGTGTAGTGGTGATGGATAGTCTGCTGTAGTGGTGATGGATAGTCTGGTGTAGTGGTGATGGATAGTCTGGTGTAGTGGTGATGGATAGTCTGGTGTAGTGGTGATGGATAGTCTGGTGTAGTGGTGATGGATAGTCTGGTGTAGTGGCGATGGATAGTCTGCTGTAGTGGTGATGGATAGTCTGGTGTAGTGGTGATAGATAGTCTGGTGTAGTGGTGATGGATAGTCTGGTGTAGTGGTGATGGATAGTCTGGTGTAGTGGTGATGGATAGTCTGGAGTAGTGGTGAGGGATAGTCTGGTGTAGTGGATAGTCTGGTGTAGTGGTGATGGATAGTCTGGTGTAGTGGTGAGGGATAGTCTGGTGTAGTGGATAGTCTGGTGTAGTGGTGATGGATAGTCTGGTGTAGTGGTGATGGATAGTCTGGTGTAGTGGTGATGGATAGTATGGCGTAGTGGTGAGGGATAGTCTGGTGTAGTGGTGAGGGATAGTCTGGTGTAGTGGTGATGGATAGTCTGGTGTAGTGGTGATGGATAGTCTGGTGTAGTGGTGAGGGATAGTCTGCTGTAGTGGTGATGGATAGTCTGGTGTAGTGGTGATGGATAGTATGGTGTAGTGGTGAGGGATAGTCTGGTGTAGTGGTGAGGGATAGTCTGGTGTAGTGGTGATGGATAGTCTGGTGTAGTGGTGATGGATAGTCTGGTGTAGTGGTGATGGATAGTCTGCTGTAGTGGTGATGGATAGTCTGGAGTAGTGGTGAGGGATAGTCTGGTGTAGTGGATAGTCTGGTGTAGTGGTGATGGATAGTCTGGTGTAGTGGTGAGGGATAGTCTGGTGTAGTGGATAGTCTGGTGTAGTGGTGATGGATAGTCTGGTGTAGTGGTGATGGATAGTCTGGTGTAGTGGTGATGGATAGTATGGCGTAGTGGTGAGGGATAGTCTGGTGTAGTGGTGAGGGATAGTCTGGTGTAGTGGTGATGGATAGTCTGGTGTAGTGGTGATGGATAGTCTGGTGTAGTGGTGATGGATAGTCTGCTGTAGTGGTGAGGGATAGTCTGGTGTAGTGGTGATGGATAGTCTGGTGTAGTGGTGATGGATAGTATGGTGTAGTGGTGAGGGATAGTCTGGTGTAGTGGTGAGGGATAGTCTGGTGTAGTGGATAGTCTGGTGTAGTGGTGAGGGATAGTCTGGTGTAGTGGATAGTCTGGTGTAGTGGTGAGGGATAGTCTGGTGTAGTGGATAGTCTGGTGTAGTGGTGAGGGATAGTCTGGTGTAGTGGTGATGGATAGTCTGGTGTAGTGGATAGTCTGGAGTAGTGGTGATGGATAGTCTGGTGTAGTGGTGATGGATAGTCTGGTGTAGTGGTGATGGATAGTATGGTGTAGTGGTGAGGGATAGTCTGGTGTAGTGGTGAGGGATAGTCTGGTGTAGTGGATAGTCTGGTGTAGTGGTGAGGGATAGTCTGGTGTAGTGGATAGTCTGGTGTAGTGGTGAGGGATAGTCTGGCGTAGTGGATAGTCTGGTGTAGTGGTGAGGGATAGTCTGGTGTAGTGGTGAGGGATAGTCTGGTGTAGTGGATAGTCTGGTGTAGTGGTGAGGGATAGTCTGGTGTAGTGGTGATGGATAGTCTGGTGTAGTGGTGATGGATAGTCTGGTGTAGTGGTGATGGATAGTCTGGTGTAGTGGTGATGGATAGTATGGTGTAGTGGTGAGGGATAGTCTGGTGTAGTGGTGAGGGATAGTCTGGTGTAGTGGTGATGGATAGTCTGGTGTAGTGGTGATGGATAGTCTGGTGTAGTGGTGATGGATAGTCTGGTGTAGTGGTGAAGGATAGTCTGCTGTAGTGGTGATGGATAGTCTGGTGTAGTGGTGATGGATAGTCTGCTGTAGTGGTGATGGATAGTCTGGTGTAGTGGTGATGGATAGTCTGGTGTAGTGGTGATGGATAGTCTGGTGTAGTGGTGATGGATAGTCTGGTGTAGTGGTGATGGATAGTCTGGTGTAGTGGCGATGGATAGTCTGCTGTAGTGGTGATGGATAGTCTGGTGTAGTGGTGATAGATAGTCTGGTGTAGTGGTGATGGATAGTCTGGTGTAGTGGTGATGGATAGTCTGGTGTAGTGGTGATGGATAGTCTGGTGTAGTGGCGATGGATAGTCTGCTGTAGTGGTGATGGATAGTCTGGTGTAGTGGTGATAGATAGTCTGGTGTAGTGGTGAGGGATAGTCTGGTGTAGTGGTGATAGATAGTCTGGTGTAGTGGTGATAGATAGTCTGGTGTAGTGGTGATGGATAGTCTGGTGTAGTGGTGAGGGATAGTCTGCTGTAGTGGTGATGGATAGTCTGGTGTAGTGGTGATAGATAGTCTGGTGTAGTGGTGATGGATAGTCTGCTGTAGTGGTGATGGATAGTCTGGTGTAGTGGTGATGGATAGTCTGGTGTAGTGGTGATAGATAGTCTGGTGTAGTGGTGATGGATAGTCTGGTGTAGTGGTGAGGGATAGTCTGCTGTAGTGGTGATGGATAGTCTGGTGTAGTGGTGATGGATAGTATGGTGTAGTGGTGAGGGATAGTCTGGTGTAGTGGTGAGGGATAGTCTGGTGTAGTGGTGATGGATAGTCTGGTGTAGTGGTGATGGATAGTCTGGTGTAGTGGTGATGGATAGTCTGCTGTAGTGGTGATGGATAGTCTGGTGTAGTGGTGAGGGATAGTCTGGTGTAGTGGATAGTCTGGTGTAGTGGTGATGGATAGTCTGGTGTAGTGGTGAGGGATAGTCTGGTGTAGTGGATAGTCTGGTGTAGTGGTGATGGATAGTCTGGTGTAGTGGTGATGGATAGTCTGGTGTAGTGGTGATGGATAGTATGGTGTAGTGGTGAGGGATAGTCTGGTGTAGTGGTGAGGGATAGTCTGGTGTAGTGGTGATGGATAGTCTGGTGTAGTGGTGATGGATAGTCTGGTGTAGTGGTGATGGATAGTCTGCTGTAGTGGTGAGGGATAGTCTGGTGTAGTGGTGATGGATAGTCTGGTGTAGTGGTGATGGATAGTATGGTGTAGTGGTGAGGGATAGTCTGGTGTAGTGGTGAGGGATAGTCTGGTGTAGTGGATAGTCTGGTGTAGTGGTGAGGGATAGTCTGGTGTAGTGGATAGTCTGGTGTAGTGGTGAGGGATAGTCTGGTGTAGTGGATAGTCTGGTGTAGTGGTGAGGGATAGTCTGGTGTAGTGGTGATGGATAGTCTGGTGTAGTGGATAGTCTGGAGTAGTGGTGATGGATAGTCTGGTGTAGTGGTGATGGATAGTCTGGTGTAGTGGTGATGGATAGTATGGTGTAGTGGTGAGGGATAGTCTGGTGTAGTGGTGAGGGATAGTCTGGTGTAGTGGATAGTCTGGTGTAGTGGTGAGGGATAGTCTGGTGTAGTGGATAGTCTGGTGTAGTGGTGAGGGATAGTCTGGTGTAGTGGATAGTCTGGTGTAGTGGTGAGGGATAGTCTGGTGTAGTGGTGAGGGATAGTCTGGTGTAGTGGATAGTCTGGTGTAGTGGATAGTCTGGTGTAGTGGTGAGGGATAGTCTGGTGTAGTGGTGATGGATAGTCTGGTGTAGTGGTGATGGATAGTCTGGTGTAGTGGTGAAGGATAGTCTGCTGTAGTGGTGATGGATAGTCTGGTGTAGTGGTGATGGATAGTCTGCTGTAGTGGTGATGGATAGTCTGGTGTAGTGGTGATGGATAGTCTGGTGTAGTGGTGATGGATAGTCTGGTGTAGTGGTGATGGATAGTCTGGTGTAGTGGTGATGGATAGTCTGGTGTAGTGGCGATGGATAGTCTGCTGTAGTGGTGATGGATAGTCTGGTGTAGTGGTGATAGATAGTCTGGTGTAGTGGTGATGGATAGTCTGGTGTAGTGGTGATGGATAGTCTGGTGTAGTGGTGATGGATAGTCTGGTGTAGTGGCGATGGATAGTCTGCTGTAGTGGTGATGGATAGTCTGGTGTAGTGGTGATAGATAGTCTGGTGTAGTGGTGAGGGATAGTCTGGTGTAGTGGTGATGGATAGTCTGGTGTAGTGGTGATGGATAGTCTGGTGTAGTGGTGATGGATAGTCTGGTGTAGTGGTGATGGATAGTCTGGTGTAGTGGTGATGGATAGTCTGGTGTAGTGGTGATAGATAGTCTGGTGTAGTGGTGATGGATAGTCTGCTGTAGTGGTGATGGATAGTCTGGTGTAGTGGTGATGGATAGTCTGGTGTAGTGGTGATAGATAGTCTGGTGTAGTGGTGATGGATAGTCTGGTGTAGTGGTGAGGGATAGTCTGCTGTAGTGGTGATGGATAGTCTGGTGTAGTGGTGATGGATAGTATGGTGTAGTGGTGAGGGATAGTCTGGTGTAGTGGTGAGGGATAGTCTGGTGTAGTGGTGATGGATAGTCTGGTGTAGTGGTGATGGATAGTCTGGTGTAGTGGTGATGGATAGTCTGCTGTAGTGGTGATGGATAGTCTGGTGTAGTGGTGAGGGATAGTCTGGTGTAGTGGATAGTCTGGTGTAGTGGTGATGGATTGTCTGGTGTAGTGGTGAGGGATAGTCTGGTGTAGTGGATAGTCTGGTGTAGTGGTGATGGATAGTCTGGTGTAGTGGTGATGGATAGTCTGGTGTAGTGGTGATGGATAGTATGGTGTAGTGGTGAGGGATAGTCTGGTGTAGTGGTGAGGGATAGTCTGGTGTAGTGGTGATGGATAGTCTGGTGTAGTGGTGATGGATAGTCTGGTGTAGTGGTGATGGATAGTCTGCTGTAGTGGTGAGGGATAGTCTGGTGTAGTGGTGATGGATAGTCTGGTGTAGTGGTGATGGATAGTATGGTGTAGTGGTGAGGGATAGTCTGGTGTAGTGGTGAGGGATAGTCTGGTGTAGTGGATAGTCTGGTGTAGTGGTGAGGGATAGTCTGGTGTAGTGGATAGTCTGGTGTAGTGGTGAGGGATAGTCTGGTGTAGTGGATAGTCTGGTGTAGTGGTGAGGGATAGTCTGGTGTAGTGGTGATGGATAGTCTGGTGTAGTGGATAGTCTGGAGTAGTGGTGATGGATAGTCTGGTGTAGTGGTGATGGATAGTCTGGTGTAGTGGTGATGGATAGTATGGTGTAGTGGTGAGGGATAGTCTGGTGTAGTGGTGAGGGATAGTCTGGTGTAGTGGATAGTCTGGTGTAGTGGTGAGGGATAGTCTGGTGTAGTGGATAGTCTGGTGTAGTGGTGAGGGATAGTCTGGTGTAGTGGATAGTCTGGTGTAGTGGTGAGGGATAGTCTGGTGTAGTGGTGAGGGATAGTCTGGTGTAGTGGATAGTCTGGTGTAGTGGTGAGGGATAGTCTGGTGTAGTGGTGATGGATAGTCTGGTGTAGTGGTGATGGATAGTCTGGTGTAGTGGTGATGGATAGTCTGGTGTAGTGGTGATGGATAGTATGGTGTAGTGGTGAGGGATAGTCTGGTGTAGTGGTGAGGGATAGTCTGGTGTAGTGGTGATGGATAGTCTGGTGTAGTGGTGATGGATAGTCTGGTGTAGTGGTGATGGATAGTCTGGTGTAGTGGTGAAGGATAGTCTGCTGTAGTGGTGATGGATAGTCTGGTGTAGTGGTGATGGATAGTCTGCTGTAGTGGTGATGGATAGTCTGGTGTAGTGGTGATGGATAGTCTGGTGTAGTGGTGATGGATAGTCTGGTGTAGTGGTGATGGATAGTCTGGTGTAGTGGTGATGGATAGTCTGGTGTAGTGGTGATGGATAGTCTGGTGTAGTGGTGATGGATAGTCTGGTGTAGTGGTGATAGATAGTCTGGTGTAGTGGTGATGGATAGTCTGGTGTAGTGGTGATGGATAGTCTGGTGTAGTGGTGATGGATAGTCTGGTGTAGTGGTGATGGATAGTCTGGTGTAGTGGTGATGGATAGTCTGGTGTAGTGGTGATGGATAGTCTGGTGTAGTGGTGATGGATAGTCTGGTGTAGTGGTGATGGATAGTCTGGTGTAGTGGTGATGGATAGTCTGGTGTAGTGGTGATGGATAGTCTGGTGTAGTGGTGATGGATAGTCTGGTGTAGTGGTGATGGATAGTCTGGTGTAGTGGTGATGGATAGTCTGGTGTAGTGGTGATGGATAGTCTGCTGTAGTGGTGATGGAACTATTCCACAATCTCTGAATGCTACGTATAGAGTCTGGAACTACAGCTCCCGAAATCCGAGTAAGGAAGCTGCCATTTCCGTTCACGGAAATATAATATCTTTATATATATATTTTTATTTCCTTTTTCTGCTAAGCAACAAGCTATGCTTAAATTATTTCTATTTATATTAGGAAAACAATTACAAAAAAAAAATATATATCCAGTGGCAGCCCCTCAGTCAAATCTATCCATCCATCCTTGTCAGAACATTGTCAGTGAGAAAGGAGGGGGGGGGGGGCAGGCCCAGATTAACAATGGAATTTAGTGGCAGTCGGGGGGCCCCTGCCCCGGGCTGCAGCCCACCCTAGCCCAACGGTAAATCCGGGCCTGCAGTTTCAGACCACAAAAGTTCTTTAGTTTTTGTTGGTATTCAGACAGCCAGCAATGCATGGGTAAAACACTCTGTGACACATCTAGGGGCCACGATCTACATTGTGCTGGTAAAATAATTATAATAATAAAAATATAATTGAGAAATGTTGAGAAATTCTGAAAGAATATTGCTCATAGCAGCAGCTTTAAAGGATAATTCCATGCTAGAAGGCTTTATTTGTAGTTGTTACGTCCCCACCAAAGAGGTCCAGGTGTTATTTGTAGTTGTTACGTCCCCACCAAAGAGGTCCAGGTGTTATTTGTAGTTGTTACGTCCCCACCAAAGAGGTCCAGGTGTTATTTGTAGTTGTTACGTCCCCACCAAAGAGGTCCAGGTGTTATTTGTAGTTGTTACGTCCCCCACCAAAGAGGTCCAGGTGTTATTTGTAGTTGTTACGTCCACACCAAAGAGGTCCAGGTGTTATTTGTAGTTGTTACGCCCCCACCAAAGAGGCCCAGGTGTTATTTGTAGTTGTTACGTCCCCACCAAAGAGGTCCAGGTGTTATTTGTAGTTGTTACGTCCCCACCAAAGAGGTCCAGGTGTTATTTGTAGTTGTTACGTCCCCACCAAAGAGGTCCAGGTGTTATTTGTAGTTGTTACGTCCCCACCAAAGAGGTCCAGGTGTTATTTGTAGTTGTTACGTCCCCACCAAAGAGGTCCAGGTGTTATTTGTAGTTGTTACGTCCCCACCAAAGAGGTCCAGGTGTTATTTGTAGTTGTTACGCCCCCACCAAAGAGGTCCAGGTGTTATTTGTAGTTGTTACGTCCCCACCAAAGAGGTCCAGGTGTTATTTGTAGTTGTTACGTCCCCACCAAAGAGGTCCAGGTGTTATTTGTAGTTGTTACGTCCCCCACCAAAGAGGTCCAGGTGTTATTTGTAGTTGTTACGTCCCCACCAAAGAGGTCCAGGTGTTATTTGCAGTTGTTACGTCCCCACCAAAGAGGTCCAGGTGTTATTTGTAGTTGTTACGTCCCCACCAAAGAGGTCCAGGTGTTATTTGTAGTTGTTACGTCCCCACCAAAGAGGTCCAGGTGTTATTTGTAGTTGTTACGCCCCCACCAAAGAGGCCCAGGTGTTATTTGTAGTTGTTACGTCCCCACCAAAGAGGTCCAGGTGTTATTTGTAGTTGTTACGTCCCCACCAAAGAGGTCCAGGTGTTATTTGTAGTTGTTACGTCCCCACCAAAGAGGTCCAGGTGTTATTTGTAGTTGTTACGTCCCCACCAAAGAGGTCCAGGTGTTATTTGTAGTTGTTACGTCCCCACCAAAGAGGTCCAGGTGTTATTTGTAGTTGTTACGTCCCCACCAAAGAGGTCCAGGTGTTATTTGTAGTTGTTACGTCCCCACCAAAGAGGTCCAGGTGTTATTTGTAGTTGTTACGTCCCCACCAAAGAGGTCCAGGTGTTATTTGTAGTTGTTATGTCCCCACCAAAGAGGTCCAGGTGTTATTTGTAGTTGTTACGTCCCCACCAAAGAGGCCCAGGTGTTATTTGCAGTTGTTACGTCCCCACCAAAGAGGTCCAGGTGTTATTTGTAGTTGTTACGTCCCCACCAAAGAGGTCCAGGTGTTATTTGTAGTTGTTACGTCCCCACCAAAGAGGTCCAGGTGTTATTTGTAGTTGTTACGTCCCCACCAAAGAGGTCCAGGTGTTATTTGTAGTTGTTACGTCCCCACCAAAGAGGTCCAGGTGTTATTTGTAGTTGTTACGTCCCCACCAAAGAGGTCCAGGTGTTATTCTGTGCAAAAGCGCATTATTGGCTATTTCCCCTACCAAAGCCCTCAATGAATTGCATTGAATTGAATGGGAATTGGGGTGTTGTCCTAGTTCACTTATTTCCATCGCTCAATTTTATTTTATTCTATCTATCTATCCATCTATCCATCTATCCATCTATCCATCTATCCATCTATCCATCTATCTATCTATCTATCTATCTATCTATCTATCTAGTATCCCAAGTGGCACACTTTACTACTTCAATGTTGATGGAAATAAGTGAATTAGCACAAAAACCCAACCCCCATTGAAGGCTTATATTAGGGGAAATAGCCAATAATGCACTTTTGCACAAAACAACAGCTGGAGCTCTTTGGTGGGGACATGACGATTATACGAATAAAGGTAAGAAAGCCTTGCATGGAATTCTCCTTTAACACTGTTACAGTGTTAACGGTGGTCTGACATTAATCCTCCTTTAACACTGTTACAGTGTTAACGGTGGTCTGACATTGTTCCGTTGAAAGCCTGCAGCGCTAATCGTAACACGGTTGAAAGGACAGCTATAGTTCCGGTCAGCTCAGTCTCAGTCACGTCCGGACAGGACAGGACAGGACAGGACAGGACAGGACAGGACAGGACAGAGACAGGACAGGACAGGACAGGACAGGACAGGACAGGACAGGACAGGACAGGACAGGACAGGACAGGACAGGACAGGACAGGACAGGACAGGACAGGACAGAGACAGGACAGGACAGGACAGGACAGGACAGAGACAGGACAGAGACAGAGACAGGACAGGACAGGACAGGACAGGGACAGGGACAGAGACAGGACAGGACAGGACAGGGACAGGACAGGACAGGACAGGACAGGACAGGACAGAACAGAGACAGAGACAGGACAGGGACAGAGACAGGACAGGACAGAGACAGAGACAGGACAGGGACAGAGACAGAGACAGGACAGGACAGAGACAGGACAGAGACAGGACAGGACAGGACAGAGACAGGACAGAGACAGGACAGGACAGGACAGGACAGGACAGAGACAGAGACAGCAGTGCATGACGGCTGACCGTGCAGTGACTCATCGTGTACGCCTTTGCCTCGTCAGTCTTTGTGTGAAACACCATTTCCCATGAATCATCATCGTGTTCCTGCCCCTCCCCCGACCTGGACCGTGCACTCCCCAATGTGGGCAATGGTGGAAAGCTTTACTTTATATCGTTTATTTGGTCGGGACAGTGTATATTGATGAACATTACATTAAAAATGCAGTTTTTGCTGCCTCCCCCTGGCCAGCCGGGGCGCCTGATGGAGGGGAAAGGAACTGGTTGGAATAACGTGTTCCTTCCACGCGCTACGTCCAACCAGGGAAACTCCCCCCTGTCAGGTGTAAAGGAGCAACTTGGACACTCAGGCATGAAGGAAGCATGAGTTCAAGTCCGTTGCTCTCCCCTTGTCCCCCATATATGGGGACTAGGTTGGTGGAGGGTGTGTAGAGCCCAGGATCACATTAGATGATTGACACAGGGGTGAAAAATGGGTTACAAAATCGTGGGATGAAAAAATATATATAAAAGAAAACAAAATGCAGTTTTAATATACCAGATTTAGCAAGATTTGCTCATTTCCATCTGCAGTCCCCCAGACATCAAACACCAGACAATACAAACAGGACTGACATACAGGCCATGGCATACAAATACCTAGTACATTTCAAAAGAAATGTACTCTAGGTACTATAGGTAAAGCTGAGCCTTAGATATAGACAGAGTTACGCAAAGCATGCGTTCACTCCATGGGGCTTCAGTCCAATGGCGGCTCCCCTACATAGACTTCTATTGAGAATGGGGAACAACCAACTGGGACCGGAAGTATAGGCAGAAATGCATTGGACCAGCTTTAACCCATTCTGACCTGAGATCAGATTCATACAAGTTTTCCGCCGGACACACACTGGTCTGATGAACCCATTCTGACCTGAGATCAGATTCTAAAAAATGTCAGTCGTTCTTCGATTTTTCAAAAAATAGCAGACCTACAAGCTCGTATCGCGCCACTCGGTGGCGCGATATGAGCTTGTAGATCTGCTATTTTTAAATAGCTAAAGCATAACATGATGCTGACACCAAAATGGGTGCCCGGTCAGAATGGGTTAATGATCTTAACCCATTCTGAACGGGAACCCCTTTTGGTGTTTTAACTAAGCATTATGTTATACTTTAGCTACTGACACATATCAGATCTACAAGCTCATAGCACGCCACCGAGTGGCGCGCTACGAGCTTGCGGCACAAATCTTTGAATATATGTTCTTTCAGAATCTTTTTTTTTTATTATTTCGACGTCAGGCCTAAATGGGTTCAATCCCTTTATTTTAGATTGTTTTGTAGTAGGCCTAATAGTACAGCATAAACATTAAAGAGACTTTTGTTGTTACTGTACAATATACTTCAAAACAGTTGTCGTGGTGCACACATGCTTAACATAGCTCTTATTTGCACCGCCCTCGTTGAAAACAATGTATTTCCAACTCCAGCTTGTCCCAGTTCAGGCTGCATGAACAGGGCTGGGTTTCTGCCCCCTCAATGGCGTAACTCTTCTATTTGATGGCTCTGGGTTTCTGCCCCCTCAATGTCGTAACTCTTCTATTTGATGGCTCTGGGTTTCTGCCCCCTCAATGTCGTAACTCTTCTATTAGATGGCTCTGGGTTTCTGCCCCCTCAATGTCGTAACTCTTCTATTTGATGGCTCTGGGTTTCTGCCCCCTCAATGTCGTAACTCTTCTATTAGATGCCTCTGGGTTTCTGCCCCCTCAATGTCGTAACTCTTCTATTAGATGGCTCTGGGTTTCTGCCCCCTCAATGTCGTAACTCTTCTATTAGATGGCTCTGGGTTTCTGCCCCCTCAATGTCGTAACTCTTCTATTTGATGCCTCTGGGTTTCTGCCCCCTCAATGTCATAACTCTTCTATTAGATGGCTCTGGGTTTCTGCCCCCTCAATGTCGTAACTCTTCTATTTGATGGCTCTGGGTTTCTGCCCCCTCAATGTCGTAACTCTTCTATTTGATGGCTCTGGGTTTCTGCCCCCTCAATGTCGTAACTCTTCTATTTGATGGCTCTGGGTTTCTGCCCCCTCAATGTCGTAACTCTTCTATTTGATGGCTCTGGGTTTCTGCCCCCTCAATGTCGTAACTCTTCTATTAGATGGCTCTGGGTTTCTGCCCCCTCAATGTCGTAACTCTTCTATTAGATGGCTCTGGGTTTCTGCCCCCTCAATGTCATAACTCTTCTATTAGATGGCTCTGGGTTTCTGCCCCCTCAATGTCGTAACTCTTCTATTAGATGGCTCTGGGTTTCTGCCCCCTCAATGTCGTAACTCTTCTATTAGATGGCTCTGGGTTTCTGCCCCCTCAATGTCGTAACTCTTCTATTTGATGCCTCTGGGTTTCTGCCCCCTCAATGTCATAACTCTTCTATTTGATGGCTCTGGGTTTCTGCCCCCTCAATGTCGTAACTCTTCTATTTGATGGCTCTGGGTTTCTGCCCCCTCAATGTCGTAACTCTTCTATTTGATGGCTCTGGGTTTCTGCCCCCTCAATGTCGTAACTCTTCTATTTGATGGCTCTGGGTTTCTGCCCCCTCAATGTCGTAACTCTTCTATTAGATGGCTCTGGGTTTCTGCCCCCTCAATGTCATAACTCTTCTATTAGATGACTCTGGGTTTCTGCCCCCTCAATGTCGTAACTCTTCTATTAGATGGCTCTGGGTTTCTGCCCCCTCAATGTCGTAACTCTTCTATTAGATGGCTCTGGGTTTCTGCCCCCTCAATGTCGTAACTCTTCTATTAGATGGCTCTGGGTTTCTGCCCCCTCAATGTCGTAACTCTTCTATTAGATGGCTCTGGGTTTCTGCCCCCTCAATGTCGTAACTCTTCTATTTGATGCCTCTGGGTTTCTGCCCCCTCAATGTCATAACTCTTCTATTAGATGCCTCTGGGTTTCTGCCCCCTCAATGTCGTAACTCTTCTATTTGATGGCTCTGGGTTTCTGCCCCCTCAATGTCGTAACTCTTCTATTTGATGGCTCTGGGTTTCTGCCCCCTCAATGTCGTAACTCTTCTATTTGATGGCTCTGGGTTTCTGCCCCCTCAATGTCGTAACTCTTCTATTAGATGGCTCTGGGTTTCTGCCCCCTCAATGTCATAACTCTTCTATTAGATGACTCTGGGTTTCTGCCCCCTCAATGTCGTAACTCTTCTATTAGATGACTCTGGGTTTCTGCCCCCTCAATGTCCTAACTCTTCTATTAGATGGCTCTGGGTTTCTGCCCCCTCAATGTCGTAACTCTTCTATTAGATGGCTCTGAGTTTCTGCCCCCTCAATGTCCTAACTCTTCTATTAGATGGCTCTGGGTTTCTGCCCCCTCAATGTCGTAACTCTTCTATTAGATGGCTCTGGGTTTCTGCCCCCTCAATGTCGTAACTCTTCTATTAGATGGCTCTGGGTTTCTGCCCCCTCAATGTCGTAACTCTTCTATTTGATGGCTCTGGGTTTCTGCCCCCTCAATGTCGTAACTCTTCTATTAGATGGCTCTGGGTTTCTGCCCCCTCAATGTCCTAACTCTTCTTTTTGATGGCTCTGGGTTTCTGCCCCCTCAATGTCCTAACTCTTCTATTAGATGGCTCTGGGTTTCTGCCCCCTCAATGTCGTAACTCTTCTATTAGATGGCTCTGGTGGAAAGTAATTAAGTATCAGACACGTGCAGAGAGTCCACGACGTGCACACAAGGGCACGTTTGGCCCAAAATAGCAGATCTACAAGCTCACGACGCGCCACGCTGTGACGCGTTGAGAGCTTGTAGATCAGCTATTTTCGGGGCGCAACCCAGCACTCTTTAACCCATTCTGAACGGGCACCCATTTTGGTGTCAGCATTATGTTATGCTTTAGCTATTGAAAAATAGCAGACCTACAAGCTCATATCGCGCCACCGAGTGGCGCGATACGAGCTTGTAGGTCTGCTATTTTTGAAAAATCGAAGAACGACTGACATTTTTAGAATCTGATCTCGGGTCAGAATGGGTTCATCAGACCAGTGTGTGTCCAGTGGAAACCTAGTATGAATCTGATCTCAGGTCACATGGTTTAACTAGTGGAGATGCGTTTGTGTAACGACATGGATTTAGAAACCAATTAGTTCAACGCAAAATGCTGCGTTCAAGTTGCTTTGGAAACAAAGGCAATTCTCTTGAATGCTGCCTTCAGGTTTTTTTGATTGATTGAAATATTTATTAACAGTTTGCAGAATTTACAGTACATTTCAAGCACAAGCTCAATACAAAGACTGTCAACTGTGAGTGGACGACCCAATTAAGCATTAGCACCTGTTTACAACAGGGTCCACATTGTTCAATTCATCAAAACATTTAGAGACATACAAATAGACATTTCTATGTAGCTAAAGAACAGAACAGGAATTCATCATATAGGAAGCAAAAAGGGAAAAGAAACATATACAGTGAGGGGAAATGGGGGGATTCAGATTTTACAGAGGCCAGTTTCGAATTGCAGCCATCCGTAGGTGCCCTTTGAGAGCGGTTCTGAAGGAGTCAAGGGATTCACATGTCTTAATGACTGTTGGTAGGGCGTTCCACATTTTGGTGGCATAGGAGCGAAAAGAATTTAGTCCCTTGTTTGTGCCGAATCTGGGTTGTACATGGATTGTTGCACTCCCTCTGGTGTTGTGGGTGTGGACTTCGTTTACATTAAGGAAGTATTTATATGGTATGGTATGGTATGGTATGGTATGGTATGGTATGGTATGGTATGGTATGGTATGGTATGGTATGGTATGGAAAGTATAGGAGTGGCATTTGCATTTCTTTCACCGTGTAGTAAACGCTGCATTCGTGGTCTGGAGAGGGCAGTTGTTTCACAGACGGGTAAAAAGGGCAGGGGCTGAAGCCCCCTTTGATGTCCATGTGTGCAAGTCCCTGGTTGAAAGTATAACTAAGTATACTAAAAGAGACACTTCGGCCCCTTTGCAACCACATCTTATTTTAACCCATTCTGACCTGGGATCAGATTCATACGGGGTTTCCACTGGACACACACACACTGGTCTGATTATAACCCATTCTGACCTGAGATCAGATTCATACGAGGTTTCCACTGGACACACACTGGTCTGATTATAACCCATTCTGACCTGAGATCAGATTCATACGAGGTTTCCACTGGACACACACACTGGTCTGATGAACCCATTCTGACCTGAGAACAGATTCATACGGGGTTTCCACTGGACACACACACTGGTCTGATGAACCCATTCTGACCTGAGATCAGATTCATACGGGGTTTCCACTGGACACACACACACTGGTCTGATGAACCCATTCTGACCTGAGATCAGATTCATACGGGGTTTCCACTGGACACACACACACTGGTCTGATTAACCCATTCTGACCTGAGATCAGATTCATACGAGGTTTCCACTGGACACACACACTGGTCTGATTAACCCATTCTGACCTGAGATCAGATTCATACGAGGTTTCCACTGGACACACACTGGTCTGATTATAACCCATTCTGACCTGAGATCAGATTCATACGAGGTTTCCACTGGACACACACACACACTGGTCTGATTAACCCATTCTGACCTGAGATCAGATTCATACGAGGTTTCCACTGGACACACACACACTGGTCTGATTAACCCATTCTGACCTGAGAGCAGATTCTAAAAATGTCAGTCGTTCTTCGACTTTTCAAAAATAGCAGACCTACAAGCTCGTAGCTATGAGCTTGTAGATCTGCTATTTTTCAATAGCTAAAGCATAACATGATGCTAACACCAAAATGGGTTTCCGTTCATCAGTTAATGATGTTTGGGAGACAAGGAACACTTCCCTGGGGTTTTTTTATGTGGGTAACTTATGTTTTTAGACATTTTAGTATGAAAGTGTCCATGATGTCATGGACACTGCTGGGCTCACTCCCTTCCTGGGCGACTACATGTTGTCTCAGTATAAGACAGCCCTCCCCCCTATCCACAAGGAGGAGCAGTGCACCAAAGCAGCATGGGAATTGTAGTCCAGGAAGGAAAGTGAGCCCAGTGTCCATGACACCATGAAAATATCTAAAAACACATATTACACTCATACAAACCCCAGGAAAGTGTTTTTTTTTGTTTTGTCTCCCAAACATCATTAACCCATTCTGACCGGGCACCCATTTTGGTGTTAGCATCATGTTATGCTTTATCTATTGAAAAATAGCAGATCTACAAGCTCATATCGCGCCACCGAGTGGCGCGATACGAGCTTGTAGGTCTGCTATTTTTGAAAAATCGAAGAACGACTGACATTTTTTAAATCTGATCTGAGGTCAGAATGGGTTAATCAGACCAGTGTGTGTCCGGCGGAAACCTCGTATGAATCTGATCTCAGGACAGAATGGGTTTAAATTATATCTGGTTGCAAAAGGGGTGAAGTGGCCCTTTAAATGTATAGGGTAAGTGCTATTTGTTTGTAATTTCTTCCTCAAAAGGTTAAATCTCTATATTGTGATAGTAATCAGTAATCATTAATATAGATAGAGTGTTTGTTCAAGGAGGAGAATATTAATTATTATGTATTAATAATATAGTTTATTATAATGAATATCTCTGAATGATGGAGACACTCTGAAATGACTGCAGCACCAGTAGAACACAAGGATTATATTTATTTAAATGACTGCAGCACCAGTAGAACACAAGGATTATATTTATTTAAATGACTGCAGCACCAGTAGAACACAAGGATTATATTTATTTCATGTTCTTTTATTGTGGAGAATCGGTACAAGTCAGTGAGAGTTGAATCACACGTATACATTCCACTCAACAAGGACATGTTTATGCACGGCGTGCACACACAGAAGGATATGAACTAGAACATGGAAAGTCACACCATGCACCTCCTGTACAGTATGTATATGCACAGTTCCAACTTGCAAAATTAGTTGGAGAACCACCATTACTATTCCACATGGTGTAGTTCACATCAGAGCGATCAGACCACATCCATTCACCCTCCACGTAGAGGTCAGTCAGCCCAATCCAGGTGGGTGTCTGCGATAGGTCATAGTTCTGGATCAGCGCCAGGACAAAGTAGTGCTCCTCCCTCCTGTGGATGGACGCCAGGTGGGCATCTTGAGACAGGCAGTTCTTCTCTGCGTCGTGCCAGCTCAGCCGTGTAGGGACGTACTTGTAGCAGCGACCGTTGAAGCTGAACCAAAACATGGGACAGCTCCCACGCTCCAACTTCAGCTCAGCAGAGGGACTGGCGTGCACGGTGCCTACACACACACACACACACACACACACACACACACATACACACACACACACACACACACACACACACACACACACACACACACACACACACACACACACACAGAAAGAAAGATACCAAATGAGTCATAGAAGAACCATTGAACCCAAAATAATCATATTATTGAACTGGGGAGTGCAGGGACCCATGCAGTTCTGACAAGCACCTAGAATCCTATAGGCATTACATACAGTTTGACTCGGTTCCACAGATACTGTACATGTTGTGAAAATAGCCGATCTACAAGAACAACTCTATTACCTAGCGCCATGAGGCCCAGCAAGCACAGGAGTTGAGGACTCAGCAGCATGTCAGCCTGAGAGGTGGTCCGTGGAGATTGGGGGTCGAGGGTCTCCTTGAAGGATGCTGTGTTGCTGTCTGTGTCTGACCTTTTATGTGCTCCACACGAGGGTGTTTTCACGGCCGGCATCATTTGATTGGTCGTGACACATTAGCAGGTGTGTGGTTCACACACACACAGTGCCATGATGATGTCAGGAGAAAACCTCACATGTCCAAAACTGTTGCTTTTCACCATTAAGGTTCTTATTCAGCAGAAATAGCAGATCTGCAATGTGACGCGGTTTGAGTTTGTATATCTGCTTATGGTTTCCTGTCTTGTGTGACTGTTGAAGTATGATCAAGTAGGGTGTTCATTTATGGGAAAATGAATAAATAAAAAAAATATGGAGATATGAGGATTCTGCCCAACAGCAACAGGCAGAATCCTCGTTTGACCCACCTTTTCACACACGCCCACACACACACGCACACACACACACACACACACACACACACACACGCATGCACACGCGCACACACACACACACACACACACACACACACACACACACACACACACACACACACACACACACACACACACACACACACACACACACACACACACACACCTCAAACAGAGAGAGAGAGAGAGAGAGAGGGGAGGGTGGGGGTGATATGATGCAATATACAGTCTTCAACTGGGGTTTACCGTATTCATGTCACATGTAATACATACAGTATAATCCTGAACATGTTTAATGTACTTTCATCATGTAGAGTCAGTGTAAGGCAGTGAATTGAATGAGACAATGTAGTGCGTGCGTGCATGCATGCGTGCGTGCGTGCGTGTGGCTGATGCTCATTTTTTTAAATGACTCCAGTAAATCATCGTTGTACCGTGGTGTTATGTGGGAACTCCTACTGAGTGTAAAAAAAAACCTACTTCCTGGCCTTGACAGCCCATACATCCAAACAGAAAAGTCCTATCTAGGTCAAGATTCAAGACTTTATTGCCATGTCAGCAGAGTTGATTGTAATTTGTTTCAGTGCACTAAAAACATATATACCGCTCACACCGAACTTCTTTAAGAGGCGTCGGAAGTGAAGCCTCTGGTGGTGCTTTACTCAAGATGTTACTATAGTGTTAACTTCCCATTTCAGGGAGCAGCGTATAGTGGTGCCAAGGAATTTAAAACTGTCCACCCTTTCGACAGGCTGGTCGTCGATAACCAGGGATGCAGGGGGCCTAATCTCCTTTTTCCGGGAAATTAAAGATAATTTCTTTGGTCTAAGCCAGGTTTAGGATAAGGTTATTCGAAGTGCACCACCAGTCTACGAGGGCTGCTGTCACCTCGGCCCTGTAGGCTAGATTCATCACCATTTTTAATATAACCAACGACAGTTGTGTCATCTGCGTATTTAAAAAAAAAGAAACAAATTGGGAATGTGAAATAAAGTCATTGGTATAAAGTGCGAAGAGGAGGGCTGAGAGAACATTTTTAGAATCTGATCTCAGGTCAGAATGGGTTCATCAGACGAGTGTGTGTCCAGTGGAAACCTCGTATGAATCTGATCTCAGGTCAGAATGGGTTAAGACTCAGAGTCATGGATTGAGAAAGCGCGTTGCCAATCTTTACCACAGATCGATAGGCAAACTGGAAGTCATCCATCTCAACATTGGACAAAATTAATGATTACAGACAATGCGTTCAAATATTTTCATCACGACAGAGGTCAAGGCGACAGGCCTGTAGTCTTTCATGAAACATTAGCAGGTGTGGGGTTCACACACACACACACACACACACACACACACACACACACACACACACACACACACACACAGTGCCATGATGATGTCAGGAGAAAACCTCACATGTCCAAAACTGTTTGCTTTTCAACATTAAGGTTCTTATTCAGCAGAAATAGCAGATCTGCAATGTGACGCGGTTTGAGTTTGTATTTCTGCTTATGGTTTCCTGTCTTGTGTGACTGTTGA
Source organism: Protomyctophum parallelum (assembly GCF_964188405.1). Lineage (NCBI taxonomy): Eukaryota > Metazoa > Chordata > Actinopteri > Myctophiformes > Myctophidae > Protomyctophum > Protomyctophum parallelum. The sequence continues at coordinate 47,783,193 of NC_139706.1, read as the reverse complement.
AGTATGATCAAGTAGGGTGTTAATTTATGGGAAAATAAATAAATTAATAAAATATGGAGATATGAGGATTCTGCCCAACAGCAACAGGCAGAATCCTCGTTTGACCCACCTTTTCACACACGCCCACACACACACACACACACACACACACACACACACACACACACACACACACACACACACACACACACACCTCAAACAGAGAGAGAGAGAGAGAGAGAGAGAGAGAGAGAGAGAGAGAGAGAGGGGAGGGTGGGGGTGATATGATGCAATATATAGTCTTCAACTGGAGTTTACCGTATTCATGTCACATGTAATACATATACAGTATAATCCTGAACATGTTTAATGTACTTTCATCATGTAGAGTCAGTGTAAGGCAGTGAATTGAACGAGACAATGTAGTCATTATAGAGACAGACTGTATGAGATGAACTAACATCTGATTGACAGTCCATACATCCGAACAGAAAAGTCCTATCTGATTGCATTAAACAACGTTAAACTCACTTTGCCCATGCATAAAGTGACCACCACCCTGACTAAAAGCAACCTGGGGACCACCACCCTGACTAAAAGCAACCTGGGGACCACCACCCTGACTAAAAGCAACCTGGGGACCACCACCCTGACTAAAAGCAACCCGGGGACCACCACCCTGACTAAAAACAACCTGGGGACCACCACCATGACTAAAAGCAACCTGGGGACCACCACCCTGACTAAAAACAACCTGGGGACCACCACCATGACTAAAAGCAACCTGGGGACCACCACCCTGACTAAAAACAACCTGGGGACCACCACCCTGACTAAAAGCAATCTGGGGACCACCACCCTGACTAAAAGCAACCTGGGGACCACCACCCTGACTAAAAACAAACCTGGGGATCACCACCCTGACTAAAAACAACCTGGGGACCACCACCCTGACTAAAAACAACCTGGGGACCACCACCCTGACTAAAAACAAACCTGGGGACCACCACCCTGACTAAAAACAACCTGGGGACCACCACCCTGACTAAAAACAACCTGGGGACCACCACCCTGACTAAAAACAAACCTGGGGACCACCACCCTGACTAAAAACAAACCTGGGGACCACCACCACTATTGTGTCAGCTGACCACCTGTCCCTCGAGATCCCGAATGAGTTTTGAATGAGTTGTAGTCTGTCTATAGTCTGATTATTTTTGGTAATCCTGTGAATAGTGCGTTACGGTAAACGGCTGGTGACAAAAGGCATGGATGATTTTTTTCGGCTATATATTTCTGAGATGAAAGAATGCAATTCTGGTTTTTTTGTTGATGTTGTGGGATGTGAAGTTGAGATCGATTATGACTGCGAGGCTGGTTACTTGTGGCTTATAACCCAAGCAGCTATAGATGTCCTAATGAGCTCATCACTTGTTCTCTTTTTTTTACCTTTGACCTTATCAGTATTTTTATTTTCATTTAATTGTAATATGGTTTGCACTCATCCACCCTGTTATCTCTGTGAGACAGGAGGTGAGGTGGGTTACTGTTATCTCTGTGAGACAGGAGGTGAGGTGGGTTACTGTTATCTCTGTGAGACAGGAGGTGAGGTGGGTTACTGTTATCTCTGTGAGACAGGAGGTGAGGTGGGTTACTGTTAACTCTGTGAGACAGGAGGTGAGGTGTGTTACTGTTATCTCTGTGAGACAGGAGGTGAGGTGGGTTACTGTTATCTCTGTGAGACAGGAGGTGAGGTGGGTTACTGTTATCTCTGTGAGACAGGAGGTGAGGTGGGTTACTGTTAACTCTGTGAGACAGGAGGTGAGGTGTGTTACTGTTATCTCTGTGAGACAGGAGGTGAGGTGGGTTACTGTTATCTCTGTGAGACAGGAGGTGAGGTGGGTTACTGTTATCTCTGTGAGACAGGAGGTGAGGTGTGTTACTGTTATCTCTGTGAGACAGGAGGTGAGGTGTGTTACTGTTATCTCTGTGAGACAGGAGGTGAGGTGGGTTACTGTTATCTCTGTGAGACAGGAGGTGAGGTGGGTTACTGTTATCTCTGTGAGACAGGAGGTGAGGTGGGTTACTGTTATCTCTGTGAGACAGGAGGTGAGGTGGGTTACTGTTATCTCTGTGAGACAGGAGGTGAGGTGGGTTACTGTTATCTCTGTGAGACAGGAGGTGAGGTGGGTTACTGTTATCTCTGTGAGACAGGAGGTGAGGTGAGTTACTGTTATCTCTGTGAGACAGGAGGTGAGGTGTGTTACTGTTATCTCTGTGAGACAGGAGGTGAGGTGGGTTACTGTTATGTCTGTGAGACAGGAGGTGAGGTGGGTTACTGTTATCTCTGTGAGACAGGAGGTGAGGTGGGTTACTGTTATCTCTGTGAGACAGGAGGTGAGGTGGGTTACTGTTATCTCTGTGAGACAGGAGGTGAGGTGTGTTACTGTTATCTCTGTGAGACAGGAGGTGAGGTGTGTTACTGTTATCTCTGTGAGACAGGAGGTGAGGTGGGTTACTGTTATCTCTGTGAGACAGGAGGTGAGGTGGGTTACTGTTATGTCTGTGAGACAGGAGGTGAGGTGGGTTACTGTTATCTCTGTGAGACAGGAGGTGAGGTGTGTTACTGTTGTCTCTGTGAGACAGGAGGTGAGGTGGGTTACTGTTATCTCTGTGAGACAGGAGGTGAGGTGTGTTACTGTTATCTCTGTGAGACAGGAGGTGAGGTGTGTTACTGTTATCTCTGTGAGACAGGAGGTGAGGTGTGTTACTGTTATCTCTGTGAGACAGGAGGTGAGGTGTGTTACTGTTATCTCTGTGAGACAGGAGGTGAGGTGGGTTACTGTTATCTCTGTGAGACAGGAGGTGAGGTGGGTTACTGTTATCTCTGTGAGACAGGAGGTGAGGTGGGTTACTGTTATCTCTGTGAGACAGGAGGTGAGGTGGGTTACAATACTGTTATCTCTGTGAGACAGGAGGTGAGGTGGGTTACAATACTGTTATCTCTGTGAGACAGGAGGTGAGGTGGGTTACAATACTGTTATCTCTGTGAGACAGGAGGTGAGGTGGGTTGCCAGCCTGCCTGCCTGCCTGCCTGTCTGCCTGCCTGCCTGCCTGTCTGCCTGCCTGCCTGCCTGTCTCAGTCTCCATTGTGAAAGCACACATGCAGGCCAGCAGTGTCCCATTTGTACCCTGAGGCTAACCTGTATTTACCCAGCCTGACTGTTATTGAAAACGCTGTCCTTGTTACTTTAACATGACATGAACAGCAGTCAATTGTGAATGAACCACCGAAGCTCTATAGCTATTTCAAATATGGCTTGTACACACGTATCACGCACACACACACACACACACACACACACACACACACACACACACACACACACACACACACACACACACACACACACACACACACACACACACACACACACACACACACACACACACACACGCACACACACACAGTGTCCTAGTAATTGGGTAATTTCGTCCAGCTAGCCACATGGTGAACTGGCACCATCTCCTGACCGTGCATTGCTACTGCGTGTACAAACGACATCTCAACAGACAGTATTCAGCAACAAAATAACGTTTGGAAACTTAACTTAACCACTGCTCGGTGGCACGCTACGAGCTTGTAGGTCTGCTATTTTATTTTTTTCGTGAAAATGTGGCGCAAATCCTGGCAGAAAACTGTCGTGATTTAGAAGACATTTTATAAATTTCGACGTCAGGCCTAAATGGGTTAATGATACCAGTTGGTATGGTATTTTATACAGCTGAAGGTGCCTCCACACCATTTGCCAAGATGGCAAGTGGTTGGTACTCAATGAAAGCTATTGAGAGGGAAAAGGAAGTTGTCGCCGTAGATCTGCAATTTTTCAATAGCTAAAGCATAACATAAATGGGTTAAAGTGGAGACCATAATGGACCAAAGTTACGTTTCCGAACTTTTGTTGTTGCCGAGTTTATATACAGTATATGTTCTGATAATTAATGACCGCGTGGGAAAAGATCTTCCCACTCTCACTTACAGCCCATGTGGTTTTTCAGACGAGTGCCGAAATAATTGATCACAGATGAAGAAATATAATGCCCTGATCACAAGCATCTGTCGTCTCGTCCGATCGGATGGCTCAATTATCATCTCTCTCTCTCTCTCTCTCTCTCTCTCTCTCTCTCTCTCTCTCTCTCTCTCTCTCTCTCTCTCTCTCTCTCTCTCTCTCTCTCTCTCTCTCTCTCTCTCTCTCTCTCTCTGTCTCTGTCTCTCTCTCTCCTTCCCTCAGTCAATTCAATTCAATTCAAAGGGCTTTATTGGCATGAGAAAACATACGTTTACATTGCCAAAGCAGAAAGAACAATACAACAATACAGCAATACAATCAAAACAAAGATTATGTACATTGAAGGTCAGGATCTTCAATAGATCAACTTCTATGTACCAAGATCACTCGATGCAGGTATAGTGCAGGAATATACACAATGATTAGTCTTTAGGGTGGTTGTGTTCCATTTGATATGCTTCTCCTATCACAGCAGCTCACAAATCTTGCTGCTGTGTTTTGCACATTGTTGTACTTCGCCCAGCAGATATGGGAGTTTTTTGTCGTTGGTCATGTTTTCAAAATCTCCGTGTGTGGTTGTAATCTGTGGGAAGTCACTCTCTCTCTCTCAGTCTCTCTCAGTCACGCTCTCTCTCTCGCACACACGCACGCTCGCACGCACGCACACACGCACACCATCGCACACGCACACACACTTCAAATAACGCTGCATGTATTGGCATGTCGAGGAATCACATATTTCCAAGGCATCAATAAACCTTGTCATCTTTGCTGACGGGTGGGATAAAACCTTGTAACCTCTTTCTTTCTTTCTTTCTTTCTTTCTTTCTTTCTTTCTTTCTTTCTTTCTTTCTTTCTTTCTTTCTTTCTTTCTTTCTTTCTCTCTGTCTTTCTTACATGTGTTTTTGTTTTTTTCGTTGTATTGCAGTTTGTGATTTACTGTTTTGAAAGAACTATGCAGCAAACATTCCAGTGAATAAACGAGTTAAAAAGTTAAAAATCTAATTCCCCCCCCCCTCCCTCTCTCTCTCTCTCTCTCTCTGTCTCTGTGTCTCTCGCTCATCCTCGTTAAGTGCTGGAGATCTTACAGCTGGTGACGAAGCGGGATCTCTTCCTGGCCGACACCCACATCCTGGAGCTGGAGCAGGAGTGTAACGAGGCTCTGGCCGACGGAGCCAATCCCCCTCCTCCCCCTCCTCCCCCTCCTCCGTCAACCAATGAAGAGCCCCCCCTCGTCGTCGGTCCCGCCGGCGGGAGGGACAGCGCTCTCAGTCCCGCCGGTGGTGGGAAGGACAGCGGGCGCCGCAAGGCCAAGGACGTGGAGCTGCTGTACGAGGCCCTGCAGAGGGAGCTGTGGAGCGTGGTCCGGGAGTCCCTGAGGTCCCCCACCGCGGGGCCCAACCTGGGCCTGGTGGTGCAGGTGAGACCCTATACTGTAGACCCAACCTCATGGGCCTGGTGGTGCAGGTGAGCTCCTACTATAGACCCAACCTCATGGGCCTGGTGGTGCAGGTGAGACCCTATACTATAGAGCCAACCTCATGGGCCAGGTGGTGCAGGTGAGACCCTACTTGGCCCACCTGGGCCTGGTGGTGCAGGTGAGACCCTATACTATAGACCCAACCTCATGGGCCTGCTGGTGCAGGTGAGCTCCTACTATAGACCCAACCTCATGGGCCTGGTGGTGCAGGTGAGACCCTATACTATAGACCCAACCTCATGGGCCTGGTGGTGCAGGTGAGACCCTATACTATAGACCCAACCTCATGGGCCTGGTGGTGCAGGTGAGACACTATACTATAGACCCAACCTCATGGGCCTGGTGGTGCAGGTGAGACCCTATACTATAGACCCAACCTCATGGGCCTGGTGGTGCAGGTGAGACCCTATACTATAGACCCAACCTCATGGGCCTGGTGGTGCAGGTGAGACCCTATACTATAGACCCAACCTCATGGGCCTGGTGGTGCAGGTGAGCTCCTACTATAGACCCAACCTCATGGGCCTGGTGGTGCAGGTGAGACCCTATACTGTAGACCCAACCTTATGGGCCTGGTGGTGCAGGTGAGATCCTACTATAGATCAAACATAGGCCTGGTGGTGCAGGTGAGACCCTACTAGAGTCGCCGATACAATAATAGTTGTATTTGAAAAAAGAAACTGTGTACATTGGTGACTATAACTATATCATCATCTATAATTCAGTCAATGTCTGTCTGTGTGTGTGTCAGTCTGTCTGTGTGTCAGAAACACAGCCGTAGCTCCTCACTGCCTGCACCAATCGCTCCCACTTTTCAAACAGGCATTGACCATAATATTATGGAAGCCCTTTTTTCGATTTGACACATTAATGATTAATAATGAATTTATTAGTGAACACTGCGCCCGTCTCACAATGGGTAAGGGCTAGTAACTATCTATTCTAGCTGATCTTGAGGCCTATAAAAAAAACTGAAAATAGCCGATCTACAAACCACTGCTCTGTAACGTTACCGTCCGTTATACTGTCCGTGGATCCGCAGGTGCTCCAGCAGGAGGAGCAGGCGGACAGGGACTGGGCGGTGAGCGAGCGCGGGGCCCTGGGGGGGCCCCCGGGGGGGGGCCCGCGGCCCCGCAGGCTGAGGCAGCGCTGGAGGGAGGCGGTGGAGGAGGCGGCCGACGGCTCGCTGCCGCCCCGGACGGAGCTGGTGGCGGGCGAGCTGAGCGCCTACCTGGACCGCCTGAGGGCCCGCACGGTGGACGACCTGGGGGCCGCCAACAGGAACCTGGTGTCCGTCTACCCCGAGGAGTACACGCCCTTCCAGGTGAGTCTACACACCCCCCCCCCCCCCCCCCCCGAGTACACACGTAGTCACAGGTAACCCGCTTCTCCCATTGTTTATATTGGGTTTTAGGATCCAAGATGGCCGCTGCACCTATAGGAGGGTGGTGGGGCGGAGGTGAGCGGGCGGGGTCGACCCTATGCCCCTTACTGAGCTGCATTCAAGACACCTGCCTTGTGTCTGAACACCTGCCTTGTGTCTGAACACCTGCCTTGTGTCTGAACACCTGCCTTGTGTCTGAGCACAGCTTTGATAGATGTGTGCTGTGTCTTCAAATGCAACCTCAGTCGTTCATCTCTAATATCAAAAGCACAGTTTTTTTGTCTTTCTCCTTCGTGAACTCTTCATAGCATTAATTGTTTTTTCCCTGTGACCTCTGACCTCTGACCTCTGTCCAGGTGTACGTCCAGAGCTACCACCAGGCGGTTGCTAGGCGACTGCAGGCCATCACTGACGACCAGCTGTCAATCACTGACATCTACAGTCTGCTGGACTGGCTGTACAACATCTACAATAGGTGCGCACGCACGCACGCACGCACGCACGCACGCACACACACACAGCAGTGGAAAAAGTACTACAAGTCTGAGACCAGATTCTACTAAATTAATTCTTAATTCTTCTTCTTCTAAATCCTGACCGTTTTCTGAACAACCTCATATTTTCTATATCAGTGGTTCTCAAACCTCTTCTCATGTCAAAGACCCCCAGAATGATTATGTAATTGGCCGCAGACCCCCATCTCAGAATCTCAGAACCACCCCCCCCCCCCCCTTGTGTTAAAAGCGTTCTCTGTGAAAGAATATATATATTCAAAGATTTGCGGCATGTTTTCACAATAAAAATAAATAAATAACAGATAAGCTGGTAGCACTGTAAAAGTTGTGTATTGTCTCATAGGGACGTCTTGGGGACAGTCTGTGAATAAAAGTTGTGAATGAATGAATTAATTAATTAATTAATTAATTAATTAATTAATTACATTTTTATTTTCGTGTCATGCCACTTTGGCCCATCCCATATGGGATTATATGACACATTTCACAGAACAGGGACGTCTTGTGGGGACAGTGTGTGTACTGTAAAAGTTGTGTATTGTCTCACAGGGACGTCTTGTGGGGACAGTGTGTGAATAAACGTTGTGTATTGTGTCTTACAGGGACGTCTTGTGTGAATAAAAGTAGTGTATTGTGTCTTACAGGGACGTCTTGTGGGGACAGTGTGTGAATAAAAGTTGTGTATTGTGTCTTACAGGGACGTCTTGTGGGGACAGTGTGTGAATAAAAGTTGTGTATTGTGTCTTACAGGGACGTCTTGTGGGGACAGTGTGTGAATAAAAGTTGTGTATTGTGTCTTACAGGGACGTCTTGTGGGGACAGTGTGTGAATAAAAGTAGTGTATTGTGTCTTACAGGGACGTCTTGTGGGGACAGTGTGTGAATAAACGTTGTGTATTGTGTCTTACAGGGACGTCTTGTGGGGACAGTGTGTGAATAAAAGTTGTGTATTGTGCCTTACAGGGACGTCTTGGGGACAGTGTGTGAATAAACGTTGTGTATTGTCTCACAGGGACGTCTTGTGGGGACAGTGTGTGAATAAAAGTTGTGTATTGTGCCTTACAGGGACATCTTGGGGACAGTGTGTGAATAAAAGTTGTGTATTGTCTCACAGGGACGTCTTGTGGGGACAGTGTGTGAATAAACGTTGTGTATTGTCTCACAGGGACGTCTTGTGGGGACAGTGTGTGAATAAAGGTTGTGTATTGTGTCTTACAGGGACGTCTTGGGGACAGTGTGTGAATAAAAGTTGTGTATTGTGCCTTACAGGGACGTTTTGGGGACAGTGTGTATGACCAGTCCGTTCAACCGCTCCCAGTTAACCCCTCTGTTGCCAGCGGAGACCGTGGAGAGACTGGAGCTCGACTGTCTCAACTCTGTCAGGGTGAGACGTTCACGCACGCACGCACGCACGCACGCACGCACGCGCACGATTAAAAGATCGATATACCAAACGAACTATTCCAAGACATACTTGAATATACTATCTATACTATAATTACGATGGCCTTGATCACTGGGAATTCTGGGTACTTCTGATTGCGGTCTGTGGTTTCCTGCCTGATATCTACTGTACAAATCAATGTGTTTGAATTTGCATCATGTCTAATATTGTCTATAATGTGCATCCAAGAAATAGATCCTTTATTGTAGATCTGAATTTTTCTAAAGATGTTGAATACATTTAAAAAAACTTGAAATGGGACATTAATTCTGCACAATGAGTACTTTTACTTTACTTGACCCCAATACTTTTGCACTTTAACTCGAGCACATTTTGATGTGTCCGGACTTTTTACTTTGTAACAGAGTATTTCTACACTGCGGTATTGATATTTCTTACATTTGAGTACTTTTCTTCCCACCAGGCTAAGGTGACCACAGAGCTGTCTCAGGTTCTGGATGAGGAGGAGAAGAGATGGATGGAGACTCTACATATAGAAGAATACCACATCACGCTGGCCAAGACTGTTATACAGGTATATACAGACTCTACATATAGAACAATACCACATCACGCTGGCCAAGACTGTTATACAGGTATATACAGACTCTACATATAGAAGAATACCACATCACGCTGGCCAAGACTGTTATACAGGTATATGCACGCACACACGCACGCACGCATGCACGCGCGCACGCGCGCACGCACCACTGTCAACTGTGTGACAAGGGTTTCAGTCAGTTATTTCATCTAAAGAATCACCAGTGCATTCACACTGGAGAAAAACCATACCACTGCAAACAATGTGAGAAGAGTTTCAGTCAGGTAGGCAGTCTCTCCACAGTGGAGACAAACCGTACCTCTGTAAGCAGTGTGGAAAGAGTTTCAACACGTCAAGTAACCTGACAAGACGCTGGAGAAAAACCATACCACTGCAAACAATGTGAGAAGAGTTTCAGTCAGGTAGGCAGTCTCAACACACACCTGCGTCTCCACAGTGGAGACAAGCCGTACCTCTGTAAGCAGTGTGGAAAGAGTTTCAACACGTCAGACGCTGGAGGAAAAACCATACCACTGTAAACAGTGTGAGAAGAGTTTCAGACCCCCAAAATGACACTCATTTGTTTCTTGTTTGAGTGAAAATCACTCAAACCATCACGCAGACCATCTTACAGCTAGGCTACAGATGTAAACTTTTCGTTTTTTATCTTTGGCAGCCTATAGGGCATGTGCATAAGTTGGTTGTGAGGGACTTACAAATGGCCGGCCTTTCCAAAAGGAGAGCCAAGCAGTTAGCGAGGTACTGCTCAGTTTCAGCCATTATAGGAAGCCGCTCAATTTGGAGGAGGCGTTGTTTCCTTTATCCATGATTTATGTCTGCTGTCCTGTGTCCGACATGTCAGCTGTACTGTATAGTATGTAACGATGCTGTCCTGTGTCTGACATGTCAGCTGTACTGTATGTAACGATGCTGTCCTGTGTCCGACATGTCAGCTGTACTGTATAGTATGTAACGATGCTGTCCTGTGTCTGACATGTCAGCTGTACTGTATGTAACGATGCTGTCCTGTGTCCGACATGTCAGCTGTACTGTATAGTATGTAACGATGCTGTCCTGTGTCTGACATGTCAGCTGTACTGTATGTAACGATGCTGTCCTGTGTCCGACATGTCAGCTGTACTGTATAGTATGTAACGATGCTGTCCTGTGTCTGACATGTCAGCTGTACTGTATGTAACGATGCTGTCCTGTGTCTGACATGTCAGCTGTACTGTATGTAACGATGCTGTCCTGTGTCCGACATGTCAGCTGTACTGTATAGTATGTAACGATGCTGTCCTGTGTCTGACATGTCAGCTGTACTGTATGTAACGATGCTGTCCTGTGTCTGACATGTCAGCTGTACTGTATGTAACGATGCTGTCCTGTGTCCGACATGTCAGCTGTACTGTATAGTATGTAACGATGCTGTCCTGTGTCCGACATGTCAGCTGTACTGTATGTAACGATGCTGTCCTGTGTCTGACATGTCAGCTGTACTGTATAGTATGTAACGATGCTGTCCTGTGTCTGACATGTCAGCTGTACTGTATGTAACGATGCTTTGCCGCCCATGCACGTTGTAACTGGCTGCTCTCCCACTGTCAAACTGTACTGGCAGTGTTTATATCCTCTGTACAAGGTATTCCTGTACTTCTCATTACGTGGACATAAATAAACATTTCAAATGTGTGTGTTTGTGCTACAGAGGTTGCAGGTAGATCTGGAGCGGTCGGCAGCCATTAACAGGAGCCTGGGCTCCAGAGTGGCTCAGTGCAGCCTCAATGGACTGGCAGACTTCCTCTACAGGTACGCGCACGCATGCACAAACGCACACACGCACGCACACACGCACTCACGCACGCACGCACGCACGCACGCACGCACGCACGCACGCACGCATGCACAACCACGTGTAAAATGAGTTGTCTTCTAGTTATACTGGATCTCTTCTCCACTAGTCCCTTCCTGACATTTTGGTCTGGTTTTTGTCACTATATTTAGTCCCCGACTCCCCGGACCCCACTTTGGGAACCACTGCCTTATTATAATGCACATTAAGGGCCTTTCTCGGCCCCCCACCCCTCTTCCATGTGTTTAGGATCCAAGATGGCCGCAGCACCAGGAGGGTGGTGGGGCGGAGGTGAGCGGGCGGGGTCGACATATGCCCCTTACTGGGCTGCATTCAAGACACTTGCCTTGTGTCTGACACCTGACTTGTGTCTGAACACAGCGTTGATGGATGTGTTCTGCCCCCCCCCTCCCTTCCCCCCATCAAAGAAAATAAAATGTTTGGTCAAACCATATGGGCTTCCATTGGAAATGCATTGGAGCGGCCATTAAACACAGACACAAGACAAACACAAGACAGGTGTCTTCAATGACCCAATAAGGCCACCCCCTCCTGGTGCTGCGGCCATCTTGGATCCTAAACACATGGGAGAAGGGGGGATTGGAAACGGGTGTTGTCCTTTAAGTGGTAAAACATTTCAATGGTAGCAGAGACTTTGGAATATTATGTAATACAATATGCTTCCTTAACTGGATTTTGTTTCCTTGTCTATCTTTTTTTTTAGGCATATCATTGAGTGAGTTTTTACTGTATGTATTTTACTATAATGTGCTTTATTAATGTTTGTTTCATGGTGTTTGCAGCTGCTATCATGGCCAGGCCTAGCTCCAAAAAACACATTGTAATCTGAACATCGTTAAATGCAAGTTGAACACGCGCGCGCACGAACAAACTGCATAATGAGCGGATTTACATACTATTTACAACTATAATAAGTATATTGCGATGGCAATACCTTTGTATTATTACTGAAGTAAAGGTTTGTATACATTTCTATACAGTATTTCCACATTGTTGTATTACTAGCCTACTTTAAAGTCCTTCTTCCATCTCTTACAATAGATGAAGAAACAGATGACACTGTACACGCTAGGTATTAAAGGGAAACTTCACCCTTTTTGCAAAAAATAAATAAAAACAATATATGTTCATTTAGAACACTTTCCTGGAGGTTTTTGTGTGTAATATGTGGTTTTAGCAGTGAGCCCATGCAGTGTCTCTGATGTCATGGACACTGGGCTCACTTACTTCCTGGACTACATGTTGTCTCAGTAAAACAGCCCTCCCCCTATCCACAAGGAGGAGCAGTGCACCAACGCGTTATGGGAATTGTAGTCCAGGAAGTAAGTGAGTCCAGTGTCCATGACATCAGAGACACTGGGCTCACTGCTAAAATCTAAAATATCTAAAACCACAAATTACACACATAAAAACCCCCAGAAAAGTCTTCTGAATCTTCTAAACGTCATTAACATGTTTTTTTGTTTTTGCAAAAACGGTGAAGTGTCCCTTTAAATCATATCCTGAGGTTGTGCGTTTCTGTCCAATCTTAACGCCTCTTAACACGACCGGCCGCTAAATATGTCCGCAAACGCTCATGTTGAATTCACCAATGCTCTCACTAACCATGAGCACACTGTGTTCTATTGCTCTGGGCTCTACTCACAGCCTGCTGGCTGTTACAGTACGTATTGATGAGCACACTGTGTTCTATTGCTCTGGGCTCCACTCAGAGCCTGCTGGCTGTTACGTATTGATGCTACTGCTATATGTGACCGGATTTGACTGAGGGCCTGCTATCGTGCAGCCTCCTGCTTTTCACAAGGGGGAAAACACACACAAAAAAATTTAATCCAAATTGAGTTAATTGCACAGGCACACTCTTCACAATACTTTAGAGCGTCTGCTAAATGCCTAAATTGTAAATTGTAACGTTTGTGGTTTTGCGTTTTGTTCAGTTTCCAGCGTAAGGTGGAGATGTTCCATGAAGGAATGCTCAGTGGAATGTTTGGAGACAATGAGGATGGATACCGCTCTAAAACCATCGCTCTGGTCAACTGTTGTCCCCCTTTCAGGTGCACGCACGCACGCACGCACGCACGTACGCACGCACGCACGCACGCACGCACGCACGCACGCACGCACGCACGCACGCACGCACGCACTCACTCACCTGTGTATAAACAAAATCAACCCCTATGTTTATAAGACATGTTTGTAAACAAAATGTGGGAGTTTGTTTATAGAACTTGTTCACAAACATGTTAGGGTTTGTTTACAAATATTTAAGATTTGTTTACAAATATTTAAGATTTGTTTACAAATATTTAGATTTGTTTACAAACATTCAAGATTCGGTTACAAACATTCAAGATTTGTTTATAAACATTCAAGATTTGTTTACAAACATTTAATGTTTGTTTATAAACATGTGATATTTGTTTACAGACAGTTTTGTGTTTGTTTGTTTTTTACGCACATTTTTGTTGTGTTTGTTTGCAAACATCCTAAACATGTTACTTTTTGGAAGGTCAAGTCACTGAGAACCAATTTTGTTTATAACGTGTGTGTGTGTATGTGTGTATGTGTGTGTGCGTGTGTGCGTGCGTGCGTGTGTGCGTGCGTGCGTGCGTGCGTGTGTGCGTGCGTGCGTGTGTGCGTGCGTGCGTGCGTGCGTGCGTGCGTGCGTGCGTGCGTGCGTGCGTGCGTGCGTGTGTGCGTGCGTGTATTGCCTGTGTGTGCGTGTATTGCCTGTGCGTGCGTGTATTGCCTGTGTGTGCGTGTATTGCCTGTGTGTGCGTGTATTGCCTGTGTGTGCGTGTATTGCCTGTGCGTGCGTGTATTGCCTGTGCGTGCGTGGCTGCGTGTGTGCGTGCGTGGCTGTGTGTGTGCGTGTATTGCCTGTGTGTGCGTGTATTGCCTGTGCGTGCGTGTATTGCCTGTGTGTGCGTGTATTGCCTGTGCGTGCGTGTATTGCCTGTGCGTGCGTGGCTGCGTGTGTGCGTGTATTGCCTGTGCGTGCGTGTATTGCCTGTGTGTGCGTGTATTGCCTGTGCGTGCGTGTATTGCCTGTGTGTGCGTGGCTGCGTGCGTGTGTGTATTGCCTGTGTGTGCGTGTAGAGGGTTCATCCAGCGCTGTGCTCAGTGTGATCCGGCCATCAGTGAAGACTCTCTACGCCGAGCCAACAACTCACTGGACAGGATCGTCAACCTAGCGGTCAAAGTGCTGTCGGACCGACTCTACGACCATATACGGGTATGGTGCACTCACTCACACACTGGTTGAGTGATTGATTGATTGATTGATTGATTGATTGATTGATTGATTGTAATTTGTATTCACAGAAGGTATGCAGAATGGGTTCATTTCAAACAAAGGCACACAAAAAACTGTAAAGAGGAAATAGCAGATCTACAAGCTCATAATGTTGCATCACAACCAGGGGGGCAGTCAGACAGATATTTCGTGAAGCCACTAAGGAAATCGGGACTTCCTGAAAGTTCATATAATGGCCTGTTGTGGCGCTGTCTGTCATTGGGCCCAAAAAAAACCCATAGCTCCATAGAAGTCCATGTATTTGGGCCCAACTTCACCTAGACTGTATTACCTTAAAGGACCACTTCGCCACTATTAAACTTTTTCTGTGTGTTTTTTATCATTAGCATATATGCTAAAACACCCCGGTATATTATCATTGGTGGTCTGTAGCTCCGTGGGCGCACTTTCAAAGCTGTCTACCACCTACGTATTTGTCCCAAAGTGACGTAGGTGGTAGACCCTCGGTAGGCTATCAGAAACTACAAGGGACTGGACAGGTAGGCTTGCCGTAGCTAGCCTAGCCGCGAAGGACACGGTCCCTCGCTATACACAACAACCACCACAACAAACGAAAACAACGAGTCAGTATATGGCTACTCCATGGGAGTTTTTGGACGAGATAATTTTAAATACATATTGGCAGAATCTGCGTTAGGGTCGTTATATTATGAACCAGAAATATACGGAGGAAGGAATGCATTGCGGGGACAACTGCTAGTTGCTGTGGCTGTGTGCTGCTGAATGATGCCTGCTGGAGTAAGCCTGGGACCGAGGCTACTGCTGGAGCGACCTAGCTAGCTAGTATAGCTTTCCCTGGACCAGTGCGTCGCACACAAACTTTTATGCCCAGATAGATTGTTGACTGTTTTACTGAGAAGTGGGGACATGGACTGTTTTACTGAGAAGTGGGGACATGCGTTCAGGATGCCTCAAACTGGAAGTTGCAACCGGAGCCCGATGGACCAAGAGGGACATTCAGATTGAAGTAAGTGTTCAATATGTATTTGTTTTGTGCGTATCGCCACACCGTATTGTTTACATAATTGTCAGAGGCTAGGCACGGCTTCAGTTTACACATTTTCCGTGTTCATTCAACCATTCAATTAAAAACTGTATGGCATGCCATCTGAAGCAATGTATTACTAGCCATGGGTATGGCTCACATGACGCTCTAGCGAGCCCCATATGTGCCCTCCTCTCCCTACACATTCTGAGCGTTCGTATGTTGCAGGACTAGCAATGTAAACATTCAAGTGTTATACCTGTGTCCATTCGCTAGGTCAGCCCATGCCCATATGGGTACAGAATGCTGATGAAGCTGACGACCTTTGATGGACTGATGGTGAGCCATACATACATACTCAACTCAAACTTTAACAACCTTTATCAACCAAGGTCCTGTAAAATGTAGTAAACATGTCTCACACAGACGGTTTCACACTGTAGTATTGAATTGTATCTGTTAAATCACACTAGCATGGAATTGCCCCCAGATGACAGTGAATTGACTTAACCTTTTGTAATATCTCAAAAGAAAAAATATATCATTACTGCATCAAAAGTAAGCAACAAACTATACTATAAAACTGATAACATTGTACAAATTACTCAAGGTAAAAAAAGGCAATCTTGGTAACATGATTGTGTGAATACTTTCTACAAGTCAGGTTGCCAAGTCTGCTTATTATTATGATTGATATTTGATACTCGGTTGTAGCCTACCTACTAATTTGGTCGGTAAACTTAACAGTCCAATACCCAAGTGTACATCACATGAAACATACTGTACATAGCCTACACACTCAGTTGTCCATTCCAGTAATCATTTAGTGCTTTCACCATTACTGACTCTTGTCTTCTCTTCTCTCACCACAGCATGTGCGTCTCCTCTCCTGGCCAGAAGCTGCTCCAGCGACATGTCATCATGCAGAACCACCTGCCTCAGTGACCTCTGACTAATGCACTTGTATGATTGTAGTTTGTACATGTAGTTTGTTAGTTTCCAGTTCAACCATAGACCCCTGTTTTTATATATATAATAGATTTATGTAAATCAGTACTATTAAAAGATAGTTGATTTGATGTCAAGTTTGTTTTATTTTTTCTCATGTAGGCCTATTGTATTTATACATTTTGACCAATTCCTAATACTCTGAGGCTCAAACTGTCATGATATTGCATCAAGGGCCACCGTGATACAAATCATTCACATGTCTGTTTATACAAACAAGACCACAATGGAAATAAGTGTGACTTTGTCAGTGAATGTGTTTTATTGTACTGTAACATAGGGTTTAAAAAACAAGGCCACACAGGCAAAGTTTGTCCTCCTACTCAGATTACAAAAATCGGACAGTGTGCAAGAATCCCAGAAGAAAAAGGATCAATATTGCTATATAGAAATACTCTGATACAAGTAAAAGTCCAGAATTAAAAATGTACTTCAGTAAAAGCACAACAATATTGGTAAAGGCTTAGGAGTAGTACATGTCTAATATTTGAAAATGAGATCACATCGATTTATCAATCCAGATTGTGTTCAATAGCAACATACAAAGTAAATTGTATTATCTATATAATATACTGTATACTTGGGAGTTCCTTGAAAGCCACTTCTTGAGCCATCTCTTGAGTCGAAGACAGCCACCGACCTCAGCTCCTGCATCAAATAAAGTATTATGCAATTATGGGCCTCTGACCAATCATGAGACAATATGGTAAACAATAAGGTTTTTCATTTTAGCATTTTTTTTAAAATAGCAAATGTACAAGCTCGTAAAAATGGTTGCGTTGTGTGTTCCAGTTACAAACAGCAAAAAAGCTCTTTAGCTGTAAGCATCAGACACTCGGTATGTCAAATTAATTTATAAACATCACAACAACAACCACGTGTAACAACAACCATGTATTTGAAAGGAAATGCATGTGGTCTCCTGTAATGCAAATCGCCATTCATTCAGTGTCTGGTGTACACAGCATTGTAGCTTATTTAGTTTATTACGACATACCTCTGTTCTGCAACTTATGCTTCGATGATGATGTTCCGCGTCAATTATTCCATTAGATTGCGGTCGAACTGGAAGATATCTGCGTTGGTGAAATGTTCACTGCACACTCGAAGTGGTTCGAGACGTACAGCTGGGATTGCATCTGTACTTCATAGTTCTAAAAACAAAGCCAGCCAGTGTAATTTCGAGTCGGACGCTGCGCAGTCGAAATCACTATTACGCTACTTACTTACTACCAGAGACTACTAACTACTATACCATACCACCACTACTGCTGTTAGTATTACTACCGCTAAATATTAGCTATTATTATTACTTCTATCGCTTTCAACAACAAACACGAGAAACTTCCAGCTTCCTCCTGGGGGGCTGCCTCTGCCTCACTGTCGGTCTGTGTCGCGCAATGCACTGTGGGTATTGTAGGAAATGATTTTACCGTGCCTCGGCTCATTACATGACTTGTTTTCCGCAGCGGTTTCATCAAATCAAAAATATTTTTTTTGTTTTCATGAACGGATATCATACTAAAGCATGACAAAGGCCATGTAATAGTGGCGAAGTGATCCTTTAATAAACATGGTCATGAATACTTTCTGCTTCCAGTCACTAGTTTAAAGTCTCATTTCTAATGTCATAATATTCTTTTTGGAAAATGATGGTCCCATTTATTAAAAAAATGACCATAAAGTTGCGTATGTTCTGAGGGGCGTCTATGATCGGGAAGCACCACCCTCTCGAGTCAAAATAAAAACCAACGAAGAAGAAGGGGGGAAGTCCCGCCTCGTTGTCTGGGCCAGCCAATGGGCCAGCTGGGCCAAAACGGATCTAGAAAGATGGTCGATTTACAGTTGAAGGACTGACAGGCTTCATTTTACGTCCATATCAGACCCGCTTTGTCCATATTTTTTACAGTCTATGATCACAACGCATTGTGAGCTGGTAGATCTGCTATTTTTCAATAGATAAAGCATAACATGATGCCAACACCAAAATGGGTGCCCGGTCAGTATGGGTTAAGTATAAATTCACTGTCTCTGTGTGAACGCATGTGTAATCCGCGTAACTCGAGAACCGGCTTCAAATTGTGACACATATTAATTAATATTTTTTTCGTTTACCATTTTTATTGTGAGCACTATAGCGAGGACCACCTCTATGAAGATGTCTCGTTCCGCTGCATTGTGTGTTTATCTGTGGTGTGACTCCTGTTCCCACAGCCGTTCTTTGTGCTGCATTGTGTGTTTATCTGTGGTGTGACTCCTGTTCCCACAGCCGTTCTTTGTGCTGCATTGTGTGTTTATCTGTGGTGTGACTCCTGTTCTCACAGCCATTCTTTGTGCTGCATTGTGTGTTTATCTGTGGTGTGACTCCTGTTCTCACAGCCGTTCTTTGTGTGTTTATCTGTGGTGTGACTCCTGTTCTCATTGTGTTCTCATTGTGTGTTTATCTGTGGTGTGACTCCTGTTCTCATTGTGTTCTCATTGTGTGTTTATCTGTGGTGTGACTCCTGTTCTCATTGTGTTCTCATTGTGTGTTTATCTGTGGTGTGACTCCTGTTTTCTCACAGCCGTTCTTTGACAAGCTGGTGAAGAGAAAATGGCTGACGAACACAGAGCCCTTTGAACAGATCCAGTCTCTGATCAAAGAACACTTCAAGATGTTTCGCCGCATGGACAGCCCTCCGTACCACGTATGTACACATACATACGCACACTCACACACACACACACACACACACACACACACATTACATATGTGTCCATATTTGAATTTTCGTCTTCTCATGTCATATGAAAGCAGGGAATCATAGCTTCAAATTGACATATTGGTTGTTCAGTTTGACCCACCAGTTTTTCACTTATTTTTCTTTTTTATATATATTTTTTTTGTAACCCATTTTTCACCCCTGTGTCAATCATCGAATGTGATCCTGGGCTCTACACACCCTCCGCCAACCTGGGGAGAGCAACGGACTTAACTCATGCCGTTTTTCACTTCTGTGGTCTTTTTTATATATATTTTTTTTGTAACCCATTTTTCACCCCTGTGTCAATCATCGAATGTGATCCTGGGCTCTACACACCCTCCGCCAACCTGGGGAGAGCAACGGACTTAACTCATGCCGTTTTTCACTTCTGTGGTCTCTAACATTACACCTAGCTTGGCTAGCTACATATTTAAGCATTTATTTCATATTTACATGTCGATTTCAGCTCTGACACTTATTTCAATCATGCTCTAGTTATGTGAAGAGTCTGCCTGTGCTATTAACTCATTTTGGGGGGGGAAATAAGTTTTTCTCCTCTGGTGAAAAGCTGGAATTTGCGTGATGGCAGGCTCTCAGTCAATTAAAGCCTTTATTCAACAGGGTTCAAGTAAACCAGACGTGAATTAAGGCCTGCAGTTTATAGACTATAAATGAAATGGAAAAATACCACAATTACAAAAGGTTTATTAATGAGCCTGCCCTAGACAAATATGATGTGGGTATTAAATCCAAACTAAGCAATACAAATCATTATGCCGCACTAATCATCTTTCTAATCCTATCACTGACGTTAAAACTAAGATGGACACTTATAAACAAAAATTGGTTTGTAAACAAGTCTCAAATGTTTATGAACAAACCCTAAATGTCTGTAAACAAATTGTAGATGTTTGTGAACAAACCCCAAAATGTTTGTAAAGAAATCTCATAAATATGTAAAGGAATCTCAAATATCTGTAAACAAACTCTAAAATGTTTGTAAACAAATAGCACATGTTTATAAACAAACATTAAATGTTTGTAAATAAATCTTAAATATTTGTAAACAAACATCACACATCTGCAGACAACCCCCAACATGTTTGTAAACAGACCCCTAAATGTTTGTAAATAAATATAAAATGTTTAGAAACAAACCATAACATGTTTGTTAATAAATATCAAATGTTTATAAACAAACCCTAACATGTTTGTTAATAAATATCAAATGTTTATAAACAAACCATAACATGTTTGTTAATAAATATCAAATGTTTATAAACAAACCCTAACATGTTTGTTAATAAATATCAAATGTTTATAAACAAACCCTAACATGTTTGTAAACAAACCCTAACATGTTTGTAAACAAACCCTAACATGTTTGTAAATACATATCAAATGTTTATAAACAAACCCTAACATGAACAAGTTCTATAAACAAACTCCCAAATTTGGTTTACAAACATGTCTTATAAACATGGTGGTTGATTTTGTTTATAAACGTGTGCTTGTGTGTGTGTGTTGCGTGACAAACATTTTTCGTCGTTTTACTGTATGACATTAACGTGTGTGTGTGTGTGTGTGTGTGTGTGTGTGTGTGTGTGTGTGTGTGTGTGTGTGTGTGTGTGTGTGTGTGTGTGTGTGTGTGTGTGTGTGTGTGTGTGTGTGTGTTTGTGCGTGCGTACGTGCGTAACTTATTGTCCTTTTGGAAGTCTGGGCCATGTCCATAAACTTGTGCTCAGGGGTCTGCAATTGGGTGGATTGCAAAAAACTAATGCAAAAAAGCTGGCTAAATACTGTTCTGTCTCAGCTACTATGGGCAGTCTGTCTATCTAGGGAGAAGGCGTTGTTTCATTTATCCCTAGGTGGCTTAAAAAACCCCAAAACAAACATCCTGTCTAGTAGTGTCAAGTAATAGTATGTCAACAATGTGCTATATATATTATTTTTTTTTCTCTTCTTTTCCCTCTGTGTGTTAAGCATGTGCAGCAGCTATATCTGGTTGGACCATATAATGTGTAACCTAATTCTGATCAGTGTTTGGGTCTATTGTATTACGCCTCTTGTGCAGATCCAAATAAAATAATTCAATTGTGTGTGTGTGTGTGTGTGTGTGTGTGTGTGTGTGTGTGTGTGTGTGTGTGTGTGTGTGTGTGCGTGTGCATGTGCGTGTGTGTGACCATGAGTGGCCTAAGAATAGCTGGCATGACAAAAAGCAAAGCCAAACAACTTGCCAAATACTGAGCTCTGTTTCGGACTGTTATAGGCAGCTTGTCTGTGTGCAGGAGAAGGTGTTCATGTGCACCCTTAAGTGAACATGAACTGTCAACCCCGTTATATTTGTTTCCTTGTAGAAATTAATTGTAATTTGTGGATTCAAATAAAGAAATCGAAATGTGTGTGTGTGTGCGTGTGCGTGTGCGTGTGTGTGTGTGTGTGTGTGTGTGCGTGTGTGTGTGTGTGTGTGTGCGTGTGTGTGTGTGTGTGTGTGTGTGTAGGTGCTGGTGGCAGAGGTCCACAGGCGCGTGCTGACGGAGTACCTCCGCTCGGTGATGAGAGGCCGGATCATCTGCACCTCGGCCAAGATGAGGAAGAGGATGGCGGCGCGCCTCCGCGAGGAGGGCAAGCAGATCAAAGCGCTCTTTAAGGACCTGGTCAGTGTGTGTGTGTGTGTGTGTGCCCGTGCGTGCATGTGGTTTGTGAGGACATCAACATGTCCTACGGCATTGATGCGCGTCCCTGCGTGTGTGCGTGCGTGCATGTGGTTTGTGAGGACATCAACATGTCCTACGGCATTGACGTGCGTGTGTGTGTGCATGCGTGCGTGCGTGCGTGTGCGTGCGTGTATGTGTGCACCTGTGTGTGTGTGTGTGTGTGTGTGTGTGTGTGTGTGTGCGCGCGTGTGTGTGTCAGTAAACGTGCACACATGTTGAGATCAAAGCATTCACACAGTTAACTTCAGCTGAAGCGTGCAGCTGAAGACGGTATTTCGGGACGCTACGCCGAGTGTCTATCCTTGAGCTGGGTTGAGGTTCTGCTCCACAATGGAAGGAAATGCAAATAATGTGACCACGGGGAATTATGACGGATGCAAACAGCACAGGACCAAGGACTGATCCTTGAGGAACGCCACATGAAAGATGAGCAGGAGGAGAGTGCCACAGTACACTAACCAGTACACTAACCAGTACAGTAACCAGTGTGTCACCAGGATTTGCGGGTTTTTTCTTCTAATTGACCATGCTACAGTTATGCTATAGTGTCGGAGTAGAGTCGCTGCTTCTTCGCCTGGAAAAGGAGCCAGCTTAGGATGCCTCTCGGGTGTCTCCCTAGGGAGGTCCTCGACGCACGTCCCACTGGGAGGAGACCCCGGGGCAGACCAAGGACCACGTCCCACTGGGAGGAGACCCCGGGGCAGACCAATGATCACGTCCCACTGGGAGGAGACCCCGGGGCAGACCAAGGACCACGTCCCACTGGGAGGAGACCCCGGGGCATCTGGTTAGGATGCCTCTCGGGCGTCTCCCTAGGGAGGTCCTCGAGGCACGTCCCACTGGGAGGAGACCCCGGGGAATCTGGTTAGGATGCCTCTCGGGAGTCTCCCTATAGGGAGGTCCTCGAGGCACGTCCCACTGGGAGGAGACCCTGGGGCAGACCAAGGACCACGTCCCACTGGGAGGAGACCCCGGGGCATCTGGTTAGGATGCCTCTCGGGCGTCTCCCTATAGGGAGGTCCTCGAGGCACGTCCCACTGGGAGGAGACCCCGGGATATCTGGTTAGGATGCCTCTCGGGTGTCTCCCTAGGGAGGTTCTCGAGGCACGTATCACTGGGAGGAGACCCCGGGGCAGACCAAGGACCACGTCCCACTGGGAGGAGACCCCGGGGCAGACCAATGATCACGTCCCACTGGGAGGAGACCCCGGGGCAGACCAATGATCACGTCCCACTGGGAGGAGACCCCGGGGCAGACCAAGGATCACGTCTCACTGGGAGGAGACCCCGGGGCAGACCAAGGACCACGTCCCACTGGGAGGAGACCCCGGGGCAGACCAAGGATCACGTCTCACTGGGAGGAGACCCCGGGGCAGACCAAGGACCACGTCTCACTGGGAGGAGACCCCAAGGCACAGTTGGAGGAAACACATCGACTCACTGGCCTTGGAACGTCTCGGGATCCCAGCCAGGAGGAAATCACTAATGTTGCTCTGCATGGAGAGGGAAGTCTGGAGCACTCTGTTGTTGGAGCTGTTTGCCCCCGCGATGGATTTGGTCTAAAAAAACGGCTAACGACCGGCCCAGGGCATCCTTGTAAAAAATAAACACAGCACTCCGTCTTTAACTACTGAAAAGTTCTGCAAACTTCTGGACGTTAACAGTAGTGTGTGTGTGTGTGTGTGTGTGTGTGTGTGTGTGTGTGTGTGTGTGTGTGTGTGTGTGTGTGTGTGTGTGTGTGTGTGTGTGTGTGTGTGTGTGTGTGGGGGAAGCTGGAAGTACCCTCACTAAAAACGCCGGGACAACGCTCCACACGTCCCAAACTCTTCTCCCTTCTGGCTCCAAAACTGTGGAATGCACTTCCCATTGCAGTCAGAACTGCAGCCTCACTCCCAATCTTCCGCCGTAGTCTGAAAACCCACCTTTTCAGACTCCATCATGGCCCATAGCACTTACCCTACCCCCTTAGATAGCATTTCTGTAGACTTAGATAGCATTTGATACAGACGTATAGCATGTTATGTAGACAGCACTATAATTGCATTGTATATAGTCATAGCATGTCATAGTACATATGTATAGCATAGTATAGTATATATGTATAGCTTCATTATATAGATATTCCACTGTTACTTTCTTAGCTTACGCATGTTTCATGATAAATGCTTTTTATGTGATGTATTCCCATGCTTTTGTTCTTGCTTATTGTAAATCGCTCTGGATTAAGAGCGTCTGCTAAATGCCTAAATTGTAATTGTAAATTGTGTGTGTGTGTGTGTGTGTGTGTGTGTGTGTTGCAGGAGTCTCCCGCCTCGTGGCTGGACAGTGCGCTGACCCGCCTGTCAGAGATCATCGTGTTGGAGGACACTCCATCCATCCAGATGGAGGTCGGGGTTCTGGTCCGAGAGTTCCCTGACGTCAGGTACCCTATAGCACCTTTAGCCCATTCTGACCTGAGATCAGATTCTAAAAAATGTCTTCTACATCCTGACAGTTTTCTGAAAAGGCTATGTTTCTGTTTCAGTCGATTTTTCAAAAATAGCAGATCTACAAGCTCATAGCGCGCCACTCGGTGGCGCGCTATGAGCTTGTAGATCTGCTATTTTTCAATAGCTAAAGCATGACATAATGCTAACACCAAAAGGGGTTCCCGCCCCAAAATGGGTTAAATATAAAATAATCCCTTTGATTTGAGTAGAGGTATATTCTACATATAATGCCATGTCCCCCACCGTGTTTATTCAGCTTCAGTTACAAATATAACAATTCTTATTCTTATAGTATAGTTTCTAATGCTTCTCACCAAAATGTTGTTAATTCTGTTAAATGTATTTCTCTAAAGATGGAGTGCCATGATTTTTTTCCACCCTAAAACAGGATCATCAGGTCTTATTGTTATAATTATATAAGGAGGAATACGTTTTTCAAAAAAGTGTACAGTATTTGTTAAAATGTCGTTTTTATGTGGGCACCCCCACCAGTTCATTAAGTATGCCTGGTTTGCCTGGTGATGGGTGGTGATCCACCTGAACTGAAGCCGCACCCACAGCTGCAGTTGTATGATAAAGGGGGAGGGGTTAGGGGAGGGGCTGATAATGTGATGTCACTATATTACTGTTTTTTTATTGGCACGTTTGACTGTCAAGGGTTCAGCCTCCAGGAAGAAACCCTAAATATAAAGTTAATACACCATTGCACATAACAACGACTCCAGGGTGTCTAATGAAGTACTGTCACCTCATAGACACATGCAAAACTGGAAAAATACAAAAATGGTGGCACTCCATCTTTAATGCTTAAAATCTTGAAATAAATCAATGTGTGTCCCTGACTTTACCATCCCCTCCCCCTCCCCCTCCTCCTCCTCCACCTCGCCCTCCTCCTCCTCCTCCTCCTCCTCCTCCTCCTCCTCCTCCAGGAAGAAGCACGTGTCGGCCATCTTGAACATCCGGGGGATGACGCGTCAGTCGGAGCGCCAGGAGATCCTGGCGGTGGTGAGGGACATGACGGTGGAGAGCGGCGCTGACGGCGGCGGCATGGCCATGGCGCCGCTCTGCCGGGACCGCGCGCTGTTCGCCGAGGTGCCCGTCACCTCCGAGGTGCACTGCCTCAACGTGGGCCTCAGCCGCATCGCCCTCACCGCCTCGTCCTGCCTCACCGGACTGCGGCCCCGGCGGCGCGTCAAGAGCCACCGGGCCTCCTCCGTCCAGGAGAACACAGACGACGTCCTTTGAGAGCCGTGTGTCCTCATCGCCCCCCCATGTGTGTCTCTCCCCACCGGTGGGACACGTTGACAAAAAGACCGCCGCAGAGGACAAGGAGGAGAGGGAGATGGTCGGTCAGTGTCTCTCGAGGCGGACGCGTCGTTGGCTCTCACAATGTTCAAACGCTTCCACCCAATGTTTTTGACGTAAATTAATTCCTATACACTAAATCAAATTAGTCAAGGCATATAATATCTTGCAAGGGTGCACATAACTGGTTACGCTGGCCTGGGCCAGCGTGCTTTCTGGAATAGAGGTGCGCGGGGTAGCGCGGGGTAGCGCATAGAGCTAGCGCTGGATAATATCGGTTCACCGATCTGAGCGATGAATGCCTTTCTGTACACCTCAGAACGCCACAATAGCAATGTGGCCAAGACGGGTGCGTGCGTCTGGTCCGACAAACGACAACCCACCTCAAACCCTAACCTGACCATAACCGTAAGCACGGGAGCAGGCGCTAGTCCGAGGTGCAGACCCGTGTCGAACCGATGCTCCGTCGGACCACAGTATGCCTCCCGGCCGAGACACGTGTACACGTTAGTCATGTCTCGAGGCACAAGAACAGCAACAAGTGTTTAGTGGACAAAGAAACGTTTACTTTAACAAAGAAGCATCCTCCTGAGTTCCTAACAAGCCTAGTTTCCTCCCTTTCCTCCATGCATATTTCATTCATTCATTCATCACAATTTTTTGTCGCTAAAAAGCACACACAGTTTGGAGAAAGTTAAATGAATGATGCCGTTCGAAGCTCGAGTCTCTAACCAAGTAAACAAGAGCCCACATGGATTAAACACAATATTTTAGCCAAATTTCACACACACATTTACGATATGAAAGCCATGACATTGTGACTTAAACAATGTACACACTTTGGAAATACGTTCAATAACGAATGGAACCTCCAGACCTCCGCGGTCCCTGGGAACTAGCCCAAAAACCTTATGTGCACCCTTGCATCTGTGTTGCTGCTTAGCACAAATGGAAATTCTATAAACGGTCCGACATACCATTGGTCCGATCGACTACCTACCCCAAACCCTCACCCTAACCATAACCGCGAGCACGGGGCAGCACACCTAAACCTAACCCCCAAACCTCACCCTAACCATAACCGTGAGCACGGGGCAGCACACCTAAACCTAACCCCCAACCCTATCCCGAGTCGGACCAATGCTCCTTTGAACCAATGATATGTCGGACGAAAGTATATGCTCCCCAGGTTCTTGAGCTCTGCGGTGTTGTTAGCTAAGCTGTGGCACCGCAGTGTGCGTCTCCATGGGTGGCGCGCTTCTTTCGCCTCCCAGCTTCGTCCTGGGTTGGCTCGATGTGGCCTGACGTGGTGTCCTGCCAGTGCCCTGATAACTTTTCCCGCAGTAATGAACTAATTGCAAAACTGTCATTTCATCCTATAGGCCTCATTCACACGTATCAAACATCAATCAAGCAAATGTTTGGTCGTTGTTTTTTTTGGCCACCACAATGCTTTTCCAATGGGAGGCCCAAAAAAACTAAAGAACGACCAAACATTAATTTGCTTTGATACGTGTGAACGAGGCCCTAGAATTATAACCTTCATACACTGATTATTATGGCATACTAATCCAGGCCTATGAGCACTTATGGAGAAACACCCATAGGAACAGAGAGATTTGCAGCGTTGCAATGCAATGTCAAAGAGAGACAAATATGAATCTAAAAGGTACTAGAGAATGTTGCTGAGCTGAAGGGGCCGACTGTCTCGGTGGTGTAGCCTATACTGGGACTGTGTATTTCTAAGAGGGATTATAGGAAACGATGAAGTACAGGGAAAGCAGAACCGTGTCAACTCAAATCGAAAATAAATCAAATCAGTCCAAACAAGTCCTCACAGGTGGGTACAGGGCAGTTGATGACATTAATACATAACTGAGAAATAGAACCGTAATTGAAATTAGATTAATGTACACACACACACACACACACACACACACACACACACACACCACCTCCCCGTAAAACATATACTGTACCATCCACTTCTGTAACCCACACCCAGTAATAAGAACCCTTTACTGACATCTGTTGGCAGCCGTAGGAGCAACAACTTAGTTCGGAAATCGTCCACAAGTGAGTTGCAACGACCAGCTGCAATTCAATGCGATGGGTTCAATGCAATTGGCATGAGAAACACATGTTTACATAATTGCCAAAGCAAGTGTGAAATAAGGCATTACAAAAAAACATGTATGTACTGTTAAAAGGGAATAAATAATTGTGTAAAACAGTCATGTGTCACATTGCACGGAGACCACCTCTAAAGCTCCAACCACTGCAGATGTAGGCTACTAGTTGTATTGTATTAATATACTTCCCTCTAAAACAAAAAACTGAACAGAAAGTGTTAAAATTATGTTTTTATGTGGCCACACCCACCAGTTCCACCAGTTTTCACCATAGCAACACCCACCTGAACTTAGAGGACCACTTCACCACTTTTCAACGTATCTTCTATATAATAGGTCCTCACTAATAATCATGATCAAATGGCACGATTTGTTTCTACTCAGTCTGTGTCTCATACATAGGAGGGCTGTGGGCAGTTTAGAAACCGTCTTCCAGTGACATCATCATTAGGCAGATTTTATTTTAAACACGATTTCTTTACAAAAATGTTTAGAATTTGATTATCGTGAGAACGATGGCTTCCATTTTCGCATTGCAACTTTTCAGGACTAGAAAGCCTGCAGTTTCTATTAGCTTGTATTCCCCATCGATGATGTCACTGGAAGACGGTTTCTGAACTGCCCACAGCCCTCCTATGAGACACAGACAGAGTAGAAACAAATTGCGGCATTTTTTTCATAATTATTAGTGAGGACCAATTATATGAAGATAGGTTGAAAAGTGGTGAAGTGGTCCTTTAAGCCGTGACCGCAGCTGTTGTAAGGGGAGGGGCTGATGTTAGTGTGTCACTAAAGAGCTGTATTTCGATTGGGCCTTTTGACTCGAAGGCTTTCAGCTTTCAGGAAGTAACATATTTTAATATTATAACTACACCTGGTCTATTAGAGTAATGTTAACTCCATAGACACATGCAAAACAGAAAGAAGTACACAACTATGTCACCCCATCTTTAAAACGATTTTTTATTTTAGCTAACAGCAATGAGTGATTCGTCTTAACTTATGTTTCAAATGTGTTCCTTGCAAATTGTGTGTTGTCCCATGCTGCACAGATGGATAGGTTTAAAAAAATATCAAAAAAATGTCCAAATGTATTTATCATGCAGTGACCTTACGATGATACACACATTTCTAGTATTTGATTTGTGTCAAACTACAATGTCACTTATGAATGTATATCAGAGCAATACTTTGTCAGTTTTGAGGGTTACTCAATCAAAAATCATTATTCAAGATTATACGTGGTATGAATTAATCATAATCTGCATCATTGATTTGACTTGTGGTTCTCAGTGGGGTCCGGCGACCCCAAGGGGTCCTTGAGGGGGTTCCAAGGGACCCCCAGCTTAATGATTGATAGTCAGGAACCATTTGGACCGCTTGTGGTCCCCAAACCTTAGGTTGAGGCTCAGGATATCGCTACTGTGCTTTACAGATAAGAGATTAAACTTTGTAGCACGATAGACATTTATAATCTGCTACCACTTTTATGTTCTTATGTTCTAATGATGAAATATGGACGATGGATAATATAAATGATCACCTAAACAAATCCATATATATCAAATGATCATTAATATGGAAGATTTTTATTTTATTCTATTTTGTCTTGTAGTCTCTGATATGACGATGACTGTAAATGTGGATGAATAAATGTGTGAGTGTAGACTGTACTGTACATAGACCAGCTAATTGTATAACAATAAAATTTTATTAAATTACTGAATGCTAATGTAGCGTCGCAGGTTTTTTTATGAATCCAAGTAATCAGAACAAAACAAAAATTAAACATGATTCACATTTAAAACACATGTATGAATATTATTTAAATGTAATGTCTTTTTATCAGTGTATAAAAGCTGCAGATGAGATTTGGTATTTTAATTTCCTGATCCACACTTGGGGATTAGACATTTGTAATTTGTATTTTCAGATCCTGTTCGAGCTGCACAGAATATGCACGACTTGTGAAACATGTACATAACTAGAAAAAGTGCACAGCTAGGTCTCCACCAAGCCAGGTCAGGTTGTGGCCTCCCTTTCTGGAAATCGTGGGGCAGAGGTTCACCGTTGGCATCCAGGGAGTGTTTGTGCAGAATTTGGCACCGAGATTAGCTGATCATAGACGGACAGACGGACGGACGGAGTGCAAAACATACTCTCTCCCCATGCCTTCGGCCTGGTGGAGACAGTAAAACATACTCTCTCCCCATGCCTTCGGCCTGGGGGAGACAATAAAACATACTCTCTCCCCATGCCTTCGGCCTGGGGGAGACAATAAAACATACTCTCTCCCCATGCCTTTGGCCTGGTGGAGACAATAAAACATACTCTCTCCCCATGCCTTCGGCCTGGTGGAGACAACAAAACACTCTCTCCCCATGCCTTCGGCCTGGTGGAGACAATAAAACATACTCTCTTCCCATGCCTTCGGCCTGGTGGAGACAATAAAACATACTCTCTCCCCATGCCTTCGGCCTGGGGGAGACAATAAAACATACTCTCTCCCCATGCCTTCGGCCTGGTGGAGACAATAAAACATACTCTCTCCCCATGCCTTCGGCCTGGTGGAGACAATAAAACATACTCTCTCCCCATGCCTTCGGCCTGGTGGAGACAACAAAACACTCTCTCCCCATGCCTTCGGCCTGGTGGAGACAATAAAACATACTCTCTTCCCATGCCTTCGGCCTGGTGGAGACAATAAAACATACTCTCTCCCCATGCCTTCGGCCTGGGGGAGACAATAAAACATACTCTCTCCCCATGCCTTCGGCCTGGTGGAGACAATAAAACATACTCTCTCCCCATGCCTTCGGCCTGGTGGAGACAACAAAACATACTCTCTCCCCATGCCTTCGGCCTGGTGGAGACAGTAAAACATACTCTCTCCCCATGCCTTCGGCCTGGTGGAGACAATAAAACATACTCTCTCCCCATGCCTTCGGCCTGGTGGAGACAGTAAAACATACTCTCTCCCCATGCCTTCGGCCTGGTGGAGACAATAAAACATACTCTCTCCCCCATGCCTTCGGCCTGGTGGAGACAATAAAACATACTCTCTCCCCATGCCTTCGGCCTGGTGGAGACAATAAAACATACTCTCTCCCCATGCCTTCGGCCTGGTGGAGACAGTAAAACATACTCTCTCCCCATGCCTTCGGCCTGGGGGAGACAATAAAACATACTCTCTCCCCGTGCCTTCGGCCTGGTGGAGACAATAAAACATACTCTCTCCCCATGCCTTCGGCCTGGTGGAGACAACTAAACATACTCTCTCCCCATGCCTTCGGCCTGGTGGAGACAATAAAACATACTCTCTCCCCATGCCTTCGGCCTGGTGGAGACAACAAAACATACTCTCTCCCCATGCCTTCGGCCTGGTGGAGACAATAAAACATACTCTCTCCCCATGCCTTCGGCCTGGTGGAGACAATAAAACATACTCTCTCCCCATGCCTTCGGCCTGGTGGAGACAACTAAACATACTCTCTCCCCATGCCTTCGGCCTGGTGGAGACAATAAAACATACTCTCTCCCCATGCCTTCGGCCTGGTGGAGACAATAAAACATACTCTCTCCCCATGCCTTCGGCCTGGTGGAGACAATAAAACATACTCTTTCCCCATGCCTTCGGCCTGGTGGAGACAATAAAACATACTCTCTCCCCATGCCTTCGGCCTGGTGGAGACAATAAAACATACTCTTTCCCCATGCCTTCGGCCTGGTGGAGACAATAATGGCACTATAATGTGTTGTGCAAGTTGGCAGAACAGCAGGGTAGATGAAATACAGACAGTACACACACATGGACACTAGAGGGGGCTATGTACTCAGCAACTTAGACCAGGCAGGACATCTACATTATACAGCATTATTATTATTATTTTTCCTACTTAAAATTAAATTATTCATACTAAATTTGAATGATACAAGTTGAATTATATCTCTATTATATAGAGCTATTAAACAGTGTCGGGTCAGGTATTTGTTGCCTTGCACCTTTATTTTGTAGTATTGTCCTTAGTAGTGTTTTCTGTTTTGCCTAGTTACTGTGTCCTGTTGTGGCCCAGCCCTATCCCTGTGTTGGTTGTCAGTTGTGTTCACCTGTGTATGGTTTCCCTGTGTGTATTTAACCCTCTGTTCCTTTCAGTTCTTTTCAGTCCCTGCTAATAGATGTTCCAGTCCTGCTCCTGTGTGTTATGGAGAGTAAATCAGTGTTCATTTGACCTGCTCTGCTCAACTCAGCTCTGCCCTGCTTGTCTGTTCTGACAAAATTGCTACTTGTAATATATTAAACTGTAGGAAGACAAAGACAACTATTGTCTGGTAAATGTAACATGAACTGGCCTTGATCGGCACACTGGCATCCAGTATAAATAATACAAATGACAAGTGAGTTTGTTTGTTTGTTTGAGGTGCTCTAAACAAACCTCATTAAAAGTCCATAGACTTTTCTGCAATATGATGGCATTTCTGAAAGTCAATATATTGTTGGAGGTGCTATAGTGCCCCTCAAGAACACAACTAATACACAAATGCAATTCAAATACAAATACAAATACATGCAATGTACTTAGTACGCAGACTCATGGGTGTCTTTTAAATTGCATTTATTAGCACATTCGGGATTCACATTCATAAAGTGGAGCAGAGAAAAATAGATATTGCAAAATTCAGCTTGTCAATCAGGTTGCATTCAGTATCAGTTCAGCATCAACAAGAAATATGATGCACAATTTCATGTTTCATTTTTTTTTCTTCTATGGCCAAGCTGTGGCGATACACATTTTGGGCAAGTGATAGCCAGCCATGCTGTCACACATAGTCAGTCTAAATGGAAGTGTTGGTCTTCTCTTTGGCTGCCGTCAGATTCAGCAGCTGTACGTTTATCTTTCTCTAAATCAGAAGCATCGTCTATAGCGTTTGATGGCTCCTGCATTTTGCTGCTATCTGGCACACCCTGCTTTGTGTCTTTGTTCTCCACAGTACTAACGGCTATCTTTTCCTTTGGAAATATGGGTTCTACAGTTTGGGGTTTATCCTCACTGACTGACACTTTACCCTCCAGTTTAGGAGGCTCTGCTGTGTCAGATTTAGCAACTGTATGTCCATAGACATTTCTGCAATATGATGGCATTTCTGAAAGTCAATATATTGTTGGAGGTGCTATAGTGCCCCTCAAAAACACAACTAATACACAAATGCAATACAAATACAAATACATGCAATGTAGAAAAATAGATATTGCAAAAATCAGCTTGTCAATCAGGTTGCATTCAGTATCAGTTCAGCATCAACAAGAAATATGATGCACAATTTCATGTTTCTTTTTTTTTTCTTCTATGGCCAAGCTGTGGCGATACACATTTTGGGCAAGTGATAGCCAGCCATGCTGTCACACATAGTCAGTCTAAATGGAAGTGTTGGTCTTCTCTTTGGCTGCCTCGCCAAGTTGTGGTACTGCTTTTATTGGCTCATTATTCTCAGCTTTAATCCCTCCAATCCCGTTAGCAAAGCCATTCTGGGTTTTGGGCTTCGCAGCCTCTGACATCAGGCTGTCAACTGTCTTCACTGTCACACTCACAGTTGATGTGCCTGCTGGCTCTTTCTGGGATGTTGTTTTAGTTTCAGATATTTCTATGGGTTCAGTTATATGATCAGTCGTTTTCCCCGAATCTTTGTTTTTTGCAGAATCCTTCAACTTCTCCTCCTCTTTCTCTTTAGCATTGTTTATTTTCTCTGGGACTTTACACGGCTCCTGGGATTTGCTGCCATCGGGCTGTTTTGCGTCTTTGTTCTCCTCAGTAACGGCAATCTTTTCCTTTGGAAATATGGGTTCTACAGTTTGGGGTTTATCCTCACTGCTTGAAACTTCACCCTCTGCCGTGTCTGATTTAGCAACTGTATGTTCATCTTTTTCTAAATCAGAAGACTTGTCTATAGCGATTGATGGCTCCTGAGTTTTGCTGCTATCTGGCACACCCTGCTTTGTGTCTTTGTTCTCCACAGTACTAACGGCTATCTTCTCCTTTGGAAATATGGGTTCTACAGTTTGGGGTTTATCCTGACTGATTGACTTTTCACCCTCCAGTTTAGGAGGCTCCGTCATGTCAGATTTAGCAACTGTATGTTTATTTTCTTCTAAATCAGAAGACTCGTCTATAGCGCTTGATTGCTCCTGAGTTTTGCTGCTATCTGGTTGAGAGACTTTGCTCTTTTCAGTAACTGCTATCTTTTCCTTTGGAAGTTTGACAGTTTGAGTTTTATCTGCAGTAAGAGCTATCTTTTCCTTTGGAGATGTGGCATCCACAGTTTGGGTATTATCACCAGTGTTTGGCTTTTCACCATCTCCTTTAGGAGGCTCCGTCATGTCAGATTTAGCAGCTGTACGTTTATCTTTCTTTAAATCAGAAGCATCGTCTATAGCGTTTGATGGCTCCTGAGTTTTGCTGTTATCTGGCACACCCTGCTTTGTGTCTTTGTTCTCCACAGTACTAACGGCTATCTTTTCCTTTGGAAATACAGGTTCTACAGTTTGGGGTTTATCCTCACTGATTGACTTTTCATCCTCCAGTTTAGGAGGCTCTGCCGTCTCAGATTTAGTATCTGTATGTTTATCTTTCTCTGAATCTGTAGCATTTGATTGCTCCTGAGTTTGGCTGCTGTCTTTGCTGTCTTCAGTAACGACTATCTTTTCCTTCGGAAATATGGGTTCTACTGTATGGGTTTTGTCCTCACTGTCTGACTTCTCATCCTCCAGTTTACCATTAGATGGCTTCTGAGTTTTGCTGTTATCTGGCGCCCCCTCTTGATGGTCTTTGGTCTCTGCAGTAAGAGCTATCTTTTCCTTTGGAGATGTGGCATCCACAGTTTGGGTATTATCACCAGGGTTTGGCTTTTCACCATCTCCTTGAGGAGGCTCCGTCATGTCAGATTTAGCAGCTGTACGTTTATCTTTCTTTAAATCAGAAGCATCGTCTATAGCGTTTGATGGCTCCTGAGTTTGGCTGCTATCTGGCACACCCTGCTTTGTGTCTTTGTTCTCCACAGTACTAACGGCTATCTTTTCTTTTGGAAATATGGGTTCTACAGTTTGGGGTTTATCCTCACTGACTGACACTTTACCATCCAGTTTAGGAGGCTCTGTCATGTCAGATTTAGCAACTGTATGTTTATCCTTTTCTAAATCAGAAGATTCGGCTATAGCGATTGATTGCTCCTGAGTTTGGCTGCTATCTTTGCTGTCTTCAGTAACGGCTATCTTTTCCTTCGGAAATATGGGTTCTACAGTTTGGGGTTTATCCTCACTGACTGACACTTTACCCTCCAGTTTAGGAGGCTCTGCCGTCTCAGATTTAGCAACTGTATGTTTATTTTCTTCTAAATCAGAAGACTCGTCTATAGCGCTTGATTGCTCCTGAGTTTTGCTGCTATCTGGTTGAGAGACTTTGCTCTTTTCAGTAACGGCTATCTTTTCCTTTGGAAGTTTGACAGTTTGAGTTTTATCTGCAGTAAGAGCTATCTTTTCCTTTGGAGATGTGGCATCCACAGTTTGGGTATTATCACCAGGGTTTGGCTTTTCACCATCTCCTTTAGGAGGCTCCGTCATGTCAGATTTAGCAGCTGTACGTTTATCTTTCTTTAAATCAGAAGCATCGTCTATAGCGATTGATGGCTCCTGCGCTTTGCTGCTATCTGGCACACCCTGCTTTGTGTCTTTGTTCTCCACAGTACTAACGGCTATCTTTTCCTTTGGAAATATGGGTTCTACAGTTTGGGGTTTATCCTCACTGATTGACTTTTCACCCTTCAGTTTAGGAGGCTCTGCCGTGTCAGATTTAGCAACTGTATGTTTATCTTTTTCTAAATCAGAAGACTCGTCTATAGCGCTTGATTGCTCCTGAGTTTGGCTGCTATCTTTGCTGTCTTCAGTAACAACTATCTTTTCCTTCGGAAATATGGGTTCTACTGTATGGGTTTTGTCCTCACTGTCTGACTTCTCATCCTCCAGTTTACCAGTCGATGGCGTCTGAGTTTTGCTGTTATCTGGTGCCCCCTCTTGAGGGTCTTTGGTCTCTGCAGTAGGAGCTATCTTTTCCTTTGGAGATGTGGCATCCACAGTTTTGGTAATATCACCAGGGTTTGGCTTTTCACCATCTCCTTGAGGAGGCTCCGTCATGTCAGATTTAGCAGCTGTACGTTTATCTTTCTTTAAATCAGAAGCATCGTCTATAGCGCTTGATGGCTCCTGCGCTTTGCTGCTATCTGGCAAACCCTGCTTTGTGTCTTTGTTCTCCACAGTACTAACGGCTATCTTGTCCTTTGGAAATACGGGTTCTACTGTATGAGTTTTATCCCCACTGTCTGACTTTTCACCTTCTAGTTTAGGGGGCTCAGATTTAACAGATGCACTTTTATCTTTTTCTTTATCAGCATCATCTGCAGCCTTCTCAATGATTTTTGCCACTCCGTGGCCAATGGGAGACTTCACTGTATCTGCTTTATTGCATGCTACCATTGACTCTGTCTTCTGACTTCTATCATCCTTTTCCTCACCCCTGGGTAGCACGCTTGGAGTTTCTTTGTTTTGCTTCTCTGGCTGTAGCGTTGTGTCCTTTGGCAGAGGCACGCTCAGCGCTACAGTCAAGTCAGTGATTTTCTCCATTGTTTCTGTAGGCAAGGAGGGAGCCTCGCCCTGTGGTTTATCAACAATGCTTGACACCTGAACATTACCGGAGTCTGTGGGACATTTGGCACTGGACTCATCCTTAAGCATATTTGCTTGTGCTGTGTCAACGTTGTCTTTCAAAGCGCCGACCTTTTTGTCAACCTCAGATTCTGTCATCTTGACCTCTTCTGACTCCGCTATCTTTGAATCCGCCGCTTTAGCGGCCACGTCTTTTTGAACCGTCTGTGTCGTCATCACCGCATCGCTTCCCGTCTGCCCGTTTACGTTTACGTTTACGTTTGCTGCCGAGTCACGTGGCTCATTCTCTAGCGCGCCAGTGGCCTCGGTAGACCGGACCTCATCGCTATGAGATCTCTCAGCTGTAGGCCTATCATTGTTCTCTGTGCTCTCAGCCTGACATTCCACCTCAGCTTTGTCCATGGCGCTCCCTTCTTCCACCGCTTCATCGTCTCCCTGCTCTGAGCGTTCGGCTGACTCTACCTGGCTGTGCTGGCCATCAGACGCCTGCTCGGTGTCTCGGTCTGGACTGTGTTCATCCTCCACCTCGGCCTCCTCCTCCTGGCTCTCTCTCTCGGCTTCATCGTCACGCGCCTCCTCCTCGGCTCGTCCGGCGTCCGGCGATTCCCCCGACATCTCGATCTCCCTGGCGGTCTCCGTGACGATCTCTTCCACGAACTTGTCGTGGGGCTCGGCCCTCCCGCCCGGGCCGCCCGACCGGCCGAGGCACGGCAGCGTGTGAACAGGGGACTGTCGGTAGATGTAAGGCAAGGAGACCGGGGCGCCCGAGATGGCGGACAGGCGGGTCTCCTCGCCTTCCAGGAGTTTTCTGCGAGGGGAAGAGAAGACTGTTTTATTGACCCACTTGAACGCCAGCGTCCATATTATCTTGGGGTTAACATTTGGAGAAAATAGCAGATCTGCAAGCTCACAAGCGCATCGCGACGCTACGTGTTGTGAGATTGTAGATCAGCTGTTTTTGGCTAAGATATTTAGCTGTAGAGTGTAGAGGGAACTGGGGGACTCCGGGTAGTTACGTATAGTGTTCTAAGGGTCAAGCCCTTATAGTACTTTGTCGTACGATAAATAATAGGTGTTCTACGAGCTTCACAAATGTGTTTAACCTCAGTGATCAAGCTATGACTATGAATTCTTTCCTACAAAAGCCCATAAAATGTACTTTTTTCTCGCAATTCAGATGTTTTATCTCAAGTTTTCTTTTTCAGTTCCTTATCGCAATTCTCAGATGTCCATTCTGACACGGCAACTCCAGCCTTTTTACTTTACTGCCTGGCAGAAACGGCCTTTCCTTAGTTTCTTAGTTTATTTTACTGCCTGGCAGAAACGGCCTTTCCTTAGTTTCTTAGTTTATTTTACTGCCTGGCAGAAACGGCCTTTCCTTAGTTTCTTAGTTTATTTTACTGCCTGGCAGAAACGGCCTTTCCTTAGTTTCTTAGTTTATTTTACTGCCTGGCAGAAACGGCCTTTCCTTACTTTCCTCAAAACGTAACGGATGTTTTCATTCATCTGCATTTTATTTAAACAGATGTTTGGTAAGGTACTGTTACTGTATCATTATCACATCTGAAATTAACTGTCGGGCAGAAAACTTTTATCTCCACATTACATAAATTATGTTTGTTTTGTGAACAACATTTTTGGCTGGGGTTCCCCGGATCCCCCCCTACCCCCAATACAAACTGACTGCAAAATTAACCTTAATGTTAGAGAAAATACATCATAAATGAATACTGAAAAATGTAATGTAAAATAATAATGCTTTACCTGTATGAAAGTATCTCCACGTCGAGCTCCATCTTGACATTTAGTAAGTCCTGGTATTCCCGCAGATGAGCTGACATGTCAAACTTGTCACTTATTAGTTCGTTTTCCAGCTCTTTGATGGTGTCCTGATAAGCAGAGCACATAACAGACACAGTATTATTATTACCCCATTCATCCTCATACCAAATATTGCACCCAGAATTGACCAGACATTACCTGGCTGATGCTCTCTACAGACAACCACTAATATTGTCGTCTGGGATCCCTTTCTTTAATGTTATTGGCCATACAGTTTTTAAACAATAAAAATTTGCACACACGAGTGTAAACTGTAAAGCAAAGAATCTTCAAAACTGCTCACAAAACCCTGCACCGCTTCAACATGGCTCTCCCCTGTTTTTATTGATTTTATTGCTTAGCCCTTCTTAGTGTTTTTTCCCACTAATAAAGTTGTTCTTTTGTTAGTTATTATTATTAAAGCCCTTTAATATTCTCACCAAATTGTCAGCATAATTAAGTTAAACCGATAAAGACGTTCAGAAGAATAGTGTAATGGATGTCTATTTATTTTTTCTCTACTAAATAAATTGGCAGGTGCATGTTACTGTACTGTATAAGTATTCTGATAGTGAAGTCAAGGAAAACTTGTGCAGTTGTCGTTAGCCCATGACACCATGTATTCTATTTTTATTTATTTGATGTTTTTCTGCATATTAAAGTCGGTCAACAGGAATGTCATGTAGTAAACAGTAAACACTCAAGACTGTAGCAATGGTGAGCTGTATAGGCTATTGGTTTCATAAAGATTAATGACACTAGGTTACATTGTGACTTTTCCTGTGACCACTGCTCTCTGACTTGTGGTGCGTTACCCGTTCAAATCATATACAAAATAATTGTAATGGGTCGAATGCACCAGACTGCATTTTTTTGTTTTTTTTTGTTCATAAAACAAAACAAAAATGCAGTTTTGGTGTGTGTAGCCTGGAACTCACCTATGCTTTCTATGGCATAGGCAGCTCCCGGCAGGATCCACCGGGAGAAACTGTGCGCAGCTGCTGGACATGAGACTAATTAATTAGAGCGACAGAGACAGAGAGGAGTGTGTGTGTGTACATGTGTGTGTGTGTGTGTGTGTGTGTGTGTGTGTGTGTGTGTGTACGGGTGTGCGTGTGTGCGTCAATTTAACAAAGGTGCAGGCGATCAGAAATCAGCAGAGAGTGATCGACGTTTGCGCTACTCTATGCCGTAATGAAGTGGACTCGGACCCAGACTTTTTTTCTCTCCCTGGAAATAAAAACGTCTGGGTTTCCGAGGCTATGGTCTGTGCGACCCATTAACGTTATTTCTTTACTATAGGTTACATTGTCAAATGGGACAGGTGCAATAGTTTCCTTTAGGGGGGAAAACAAGCCAAGCTCCCCGCAACCCCATAGGCTATGTGGCTATATATTATATAGGCTACAGTTGACTCAAATTGTACCACTGAAAGCAGGGGCGGCCTTAAGGATCGGCAGGCCCCGTTCATAACACATTTTTGTGTGTATTATCGGACTTCAAAAGCATATATTCTCTTATTATTATACCTGATATTGAAGAATGTCGTCATTGTGGCGGTCCTGGACCTCTCCGAGTTGCCTCTCCAGAGCGTCCCTGGTGCCTCTGTTACAGTCCAGCTCCGTGCTCCGGGCCTGCAGGCTCCTCCTGACCTCCTGGACCTCCTGCTGGCCGGACCTCAGCGCCTCCCGCTTGCTCTCGGCCGCTTGGGTCAGTCTGGCGAACTGGGCTCGGAAACCTTCGTCCGCCTGCCGGAGGTCCGACGTGGCGTGACCTTGATCAACAGTGGTGGAGAGAAACGTACTCCCAATGTTTTACTTTGGCCTATAAGTAAAAGTATCAATACTATGCAATATAGAACAAGTAACAAAGTAAAAGTCTGGAATTCAAAATGTATACGGCCCTTGAGTAAAAGTACTAGGCTATATTGGCATCGGAATTTTGTACTTTAAAAGTTAAAAGTAGAAAGTACTCATTGTGCAGAAGTTTAAATGTTCAAATACAAGTAAAGAATGTATAAGAAACCTTTTGAAAATGGCCGATCTACAAGCTCACAATGCGTAGCATCGCGATCTGCTATTTTCAAATGGCCACAATATGTACAACTTTGTAGGCCTACAGTATAGGGCTGAAGTGGTTAGTGTGTTTTGCAATAATAAGAGTATTTCCAATTCCCAAATATTTTAGATTCTACTCCACTAGCCTACATCTCAGAGAAAGAAATCTTTTTACTTTTACTGCACTACAATCATTTGAAAACTTTTGTTACTAGTTAAAAAAAAGAATATTCTAGTAAAGTAGAAATACCTCAACATTTTACTTTTTCTTTTTCTTTTAGGTTTTCTGAGCTCAATTGCACGCACAAGATCTGAACATTCAGTATGTTGTGTGGTCTGGGGTTTTATGAATAATTGTTTTGCCTGTGGACTGTGATGTATACAGTCCACAAAACGCATATGACAACAATTTGCCAGCAGAACACTGTTGAGGGATTTTTGCCTGTTTTCATTGCAGCTCAAAAGGCTTCGGAACACACAGAGAAAACCCCAGAGCACAGAAAATCCACTGAATGTTAAAAATAAATGAAAATGAACTTTTAAGTAGCTACAGTTCTCGAGCACTGACCTTCCAGCTGTGCCCTGATGTCCCGGAGTGCCGCTGTGAGGTCCGCTTTGCCAAAGTCGACCTGGTGGTCACGGTGCAGCGCCTGCTGCCGCACCGCAGCCTCCTGGACCCGCGCAGCCATCCGCGACACCTCCGCCTCGTGGCTCTTCTTCAGAGAGTCCACGTCGTCCACGAGACTCTGGGCTCTCCTGTCCAGCTGGACCTTAGCCTGGCGCGCGTCGCCGATGTCCCTCTTCAGCGCCGCCACGCCGCCCTCGGCGTCCGCCCTGCCGCGCGCCTCCCTCTCGTAGCCGCCGCTCAGGCGTGCCAGTTCCTCCTCCAGGCTCCGGTGCTCCGCCTCCACGCGGTGCTTCTGCTGCGTGACGTCCCGCAGCAGCCTCCTCAGCTCGGCCAGCTCGGCGCCATGCTCCTCCTCCAGGGAAGAAGGGCTCCTCCTCCTCCTCCTCATCTCCTTCATCTCCCGGATCTCGCCCTCCAGCAGCTGATTCTGGCGCTCCAAGTGACGCACCTTCTCGATGAAGCCGGCGAAGCGGTCGTTCAGACCGTGGAGCGTTTCCTTCTCGTTGATCATTTCTCCCGAGAACACGATTGTCGTTGTCGTCGTGTCTGAGCTCTCGGCCGCCCGGCTCAAATTGAGTTCCTTAATCCGTCCGGCGCTGCTGTGTCGTAGCCTGTATGGAGAGCACTCTGCTCGAGGTGTTCTGCGCGGTGACCTGTGTTCCATCGTCCTCCTCCGTGGCTGCGGTGCTTGTTGTTGATGCAAAGAGGATGCCATCCGGCCTCTTATATATAGTCGCCGCTGTCTTGCCTGCTATGCAGAACCGAACGGAACTGCCCACGGTGCTAAAAGTGTATATAGCATCAGCTGTTGGTTAAAACACACTTGTCATTCTCCCCAGTACGTTTTATTTGTCTCAGACAGCAGTGACATGGCAGCCTATAGTCCGGCAGCCGACAGGATCTTTTGTTTAAAGTAGGAAATTTGGTATATAGTCTTTTTTTTATTGGCCTAAAATATTGTCTATATTCATACATACATTCATCCACTTGCACTGACCGGCTGTTAGTATTGGGCAATCTTTTTTTATAGGGGTTTCTTGTGACCCTACCATTAACATCCTATGGCTGGCAAAAATGTCAAATTTTCCTTTTGCTTTAAGAAGCATGTGACATGTCAAACTAGGGTTTTTTTTTTTTTATCCATTCCAAGCATGAGTTTTGCACAAAATACACTTCTTGGGCTAAAAGCAGCCATAGCCACTTGCCCAAATGTGCCCAAAACCTCATCACATTAATGTCATGACTGATGACGATTGTCTATGCAGTGGCAGCCATTCGGTGCAAATAAATGTCTATGTAATGGCTTAGGCCACCATTATTTTAGTGGACAGTTTTTTGTACCCTAATCCTGATGCCGTTTCCCTCTGAATATATTTTCCTTTCTGGAACACTCTGGTGGAGCTGTTGCCCCGACGACCCGACTACGGATAAGCAGTTGAAGATGGATGGATTGATGGATGCCTCACATCATATTTGTTTGATTAAAGTTTTTTTTTAGCTCTAGGATATTTAATTTGAAAGATGGTATTGGCAGCTCTACTACCATCGAGCCAGTTTTCCTCTTCATGCACAATAAGTCCTGGGATCCCGTTCAGAATGGGTTAAAGAGCTGGATTAGCTGGAGTAAGAATAAAGGAAATATCTGTATAATGTATTTGCTGTCATACAATTCCTATGATGCATTAAGAATAATATTTTTCAATTTTTATTTAAACATTTAAAAACAACACATTTGGGACAACAATATATTGCTGGTGCAGGTGAGATTTACACATTTATTTATTTGTGAATTAAAGAGCTGGATTAGCTGGAGTAAGAATAAAGGAAATATCTGTATAATATATTTGCTATCATACAATCCCTATGATACATTAAGAATAGTATTTTTCAATTTTTATTTACACATTTAAAAACACATTTGGAACAACAATATATTTGCAGGGTTGTGCTGTTGTGCAGGTGAGATTTAGAAAACCCTGTGGGGTTTATAAGGTTAATCTCACCTCATTTAACTACAAACATACAAATAAATCATAAAAATCTAACAAAGTAACAAAGTGGCATCATACATATTAAATAATACAACAATGGATACACAGACAGTAGCCTGTATGAAAAAGTAAATTGGTAGAAAACAAACAAACAAGTGCAGGCCTATGTGATGTGTGTGGGTGTAAGAGTGGAAGACATTTTGAACTGTTAGATTTGATCCATCAAATGGTTTCTATATTATAAGTTTATATTTAAAATATGATTTAGTGAAGTTAGACTTTGATGAGATGAGATCACAGTATAGCTGTTCCACTGTATTAGTATTACACGGTACCATGGCTCCCCCTAACGGCCGTCTATGGTATGTGCACCGTGCACGCTTCCAGCAGCAGCAGTGCTAGACTGCGCAATGTGCGCATGTGCAAAACCCTATGAGCTTTGGTGTGAATTGTTATTAATATACAAAGAAAACTAAAAGGTTTCGTTTGAAAACAGTGTCGTCGTCTTAGCAGCTCAACCCTGAAACACAGCAGGTAAGATGAACTGATTCACCCAATTTTTACTACGTTACGTTTATAGTTTATATTATTGACTCTTTTTTTTAACATGGAACGATTCACGAGTCGTTTTTCTCTCATATCTGCTTGTTTGTAATACATGTAGGCCTATCCTAAACAAGCAGTAGTTAATACTAGCAGCAGTAATACTATTGTAACTTGTTTGTTACAAGTGTGTATCCTAAACAAGCAGTAGCCTAGTTATTGTTAATACTAGCAGCAGTAATAATATTGTAACTTGCAGAGCCGAAGAGTTTGATCAATCCTCAAGGCCCCCGCAGCCCCGCCTCCCCGCACCCCCCTGCAGCCCCCCCCCCCCCCCCCCCCCCCCCCCCGCCGCAGCGCGGAAAAATATAAGTTGTTTTCGCTGGTACTTTTAAAGCAGCTTCTATAGTCCAATGTCCAAGCCAAGGTGAGGACTTTCAGGACTATATTATTATTATTATGAGAGAGAGAGAGAGAGAGAGAGAGAGAGAGGGAGAGAGGGGGAGAGAGGGAGAGAGGGAGGGAGGGAGAGAGGGAGAGAGAGAGAGAGAGAGAGAGAGAGAGAGAGAGAGAGAGAGAGGGAGAGAGAGAGAGAGGGAGGGAGGGAGGGAGGGAGGGAGAGAGAGGGAGGGAGAGGGAGATATAGAGAGATACGGAGAGAGAGAGAGATCATCATTTATTTCCCAAATGGTCTAAAAATGAGTTATTTAGCATACTTTTACCAATGAATTAGCCTATACACAGACAGCGACAGAGCGACTGATCAGCCTATTTTGGACGATATGGGTCTTTTCTCCAGTCAGTGTGTAGTCTCACTAGTCTGTGTAGGGTTAGGTCTCTTTGGTGAATTCTTGATCAGTGTTATTATGTCACGCCTCAAGAACAACTACAAAAGAAA
Source organism: Protomyctophum parallelum (assembly GCF_964188405.1). Taxonomy (NCBI): domain Eukaryota; kingdom Metazoa; phylum Chordata; class Actinopteri; order Myctophiformes; family Myctophidae; genus Protomyctophum; species Protomyctophum parallelum. The sequence goes on along the minus strand of NC_139706.1, from coordinate 47,738,561 downwards.
CCCGATTAGCACTTTTTAACACCTCTTGGACGGCCCCGGTGTCGCAACAATTGAGGAACAACAGGGGAGGCGCTGTTTTCCCGAATATTTGACGATGGGATTCTCAGATTGCCGGCGGAGAGGTCCAAAATGTTCGGAATTCCCAGAAAATATGTAATGTAAATGTAAAATGTCCACGAAAATCTTCATGGGGGCCTAAAGGGGCCCTGCATGGGAATCTTCATGGGGGGCGGGGGCTGTGGCCCCGTGGCCCCCACAGACTCTACGTCGTTGGTAACTTGTATGTGTTTCCTAAACAAGCAGTAGTTAATACTAGCAGCAGCACTGCAGTAATACATTATATTGTAACTTGTTTGTTATAAACAAGCAGTACTCTTAGTTAATAATATTTGAACTCGCTCCTCCGAAGTGTCTTGTATTGTATCTGTATCTGTATGCTGCAGGGCGAGAGAGAGAGAGATAGAGAGAGAGAGAGAGAGAGGGAGAGAGAGAGAGAGAGAGGGAGCGAGCGTGTGGAGTTTTCATCAACTGAGCAACTAATGTAGGAGAGAGAGAGAGAGAGAGAGAGAGAGAGAGATGGCAGGGGGGGGGGGGGGGTAGATTGATTGATTCGACATTGTATTCACAGTATGTAGAATGGGTACATTTCAAACTAATGCACAGGTCAATAATACAAAAACTGCTTATTTGAGGACGAAACTATGAAAAGCACTGACTCGTTTACATCAGGGTCCTCCATTTTCAATTAATCAGAACATTTAAAGACAAAGAATAAGGGGAAAAAAGGAAATCATCATATTTATACAGTTAAATATAGTAAAAAAGAAAAAGAAAAACATTAATTGAAATAGGGGCGTGACTTTGACTTTATTAAAATGTGGCATTCCACATTTTAATGGCATAGGAGCTAAATTAATTAAATCGCTTGTTTGAGCCGAATCTGGATTGCATGTGGTTTGTTGAACTCCCTCTGGTGTTAAGATTGTGGACTTCATTTACATGTACATATATTATTTCTTTTTTTTCTCCAAAAATAAAAAACGCTTCCTCTTTCGCACTACCTATAAAGCGTCCGTGGCCACAGTACAGTAGCCTCCCTCGGACCCAGGCTCCCAGCCTTTACTCTGGCTGTGAGTGAGTTGATGCTGCAGGGACTCTGGGAGCATACCATTATAACGGGAGGAGGGGATTTACACCCAGCCGCTGTTACTTTGCTGGCCCAAATTGATTCACATTTTGCTCACACTTACATTAATTCGCTGTACAGGTTAATTGGGCTAATATTTAGCAAAAGAATAAAATTGTCCCGAAAAATCGCCTAAGCAAAATAATCGGCGATTGGACTCATAAAATCACGTTTGACGATCGTCTATGCTATGCTATATGTTTCTGTATTATCTCATCTTTTCTTGACTGTGCTGTCAAAGGTTTGCAGTCGCGTCTGACCCTCCTTTAAGTTTCACGCCCAACCAACGCCTCCGTATGATTATCGCTCGGCTGCTAGCCTGCTACTCTGCTACTGCAAAGTGCAATAAGGTGGTTAGAACTTAAGGGATACATTATTTGACCAATACCACTTCCAAAACATTGTGCGCTACATGCGCCACAATATGGGAAAAACGACGTTGGAAAAACATGCCGCCGTATTGATTCGGCGACAAAAGCTGTATATAGCTCAGGATTTCAATTCCAATAATAGCAGAAATAGCTGATCTAAAAGCTCAGTTTCTAGCTTGTAGATCGGCTATTTTTGCTACAACAGTAATATGGTTACTGGCCATCTGGAGTGAGTGTGGAAATATAGTGGCCATCTGGAGTGAGTGTGGAAATATAGTGGCCCTCTGGGGTGAGTGTGGAAATATAGTGGCCCTCTGGAGTGAGTGTGGAACTATAGTGGCCCTCTGGAGTGAGTGTGGAACTATAGTGGCCCTCTGGAGTGAGTGTGGCAATATTGTGGCCCTCTGGAGTGAGTGTGGAAATATAGTGGCCCTCTGGAGTGAGTGTGGAAATATAGTGGCCGTCTGGAGTGAGTGTGGAAATATAGTGGCCCTCTGGAGTGAGTAAGGAATATAGTGGCCCTCTGGAGTGAGTGTGGAAATATAGTGGCCGTCTGGAGTGAGTGTGGAAATATAGTGGCCATCTGGAGTGAGTGTGGAAATATAGTGGCCGTCTGGAGTGAGTGTGGAAATATAGTGGCCCTCTGGAGTGAGTAAGGAATATAGTGGCCCTCTGGAGTGAGTGTGGAAATATAGTGGCCCTCTGGAGTGAGTGTGGAAATATAGTAGCCCTCTGGAGTGAGTGTGGAAATATAGTGGCCCTCTGGGGTGAGTGTGGAAATATAGTGGCCCTCTGGGGTGAGTGTGGAAATATAGTGGCCCTCTGGAATGAGTGTGGGAATATAGTGGCCCTCTGGGGTGAGTGTGGAAATATAGTGGCCATCTGGAGTGAGTGTGGAAATATAGTGGCCCTCTGGAGTGAGTGTGGAAATATAGTGGCCCTCTGGGGTGAGTGTGGAAACACAGTGGCCCTCTGGAGTGAGTGTGGAAATATAGTGGCCCTCTGGAGTGAGTGTGGAAATATAGTGGCCCTCTGGGGTGAGTGTGGAAATATAGTGGCCCTCTGGGGTGAGTGTGGAAATATAGTGGCCCTCTGGAGTGAGTGTGGAACTATAGTGGCCCTCTGGAGTGAGTGTGGAAATATAGTGGCCGTCTGGAGTGAGTTTGGAAATATAGTGGCCCTCTGGAGTGAGTGTGGAAATATAGTGGCCCTCTGGAGTGAGTGTGGAAATATAGTGGCCCTCTGGAGTGAGTGTGGAAATATAGTGGCCCTCTGAAGTGAGTGTGGAAATATAGTACCTACCTAAGCCATTCCAGCGGCAGGCTATGAAAATGGGTAGGGGTGAGGTGGGTTCTGGGAGTCTTTGAGGTTCAAAAAGGTCACTTGATGTGGGCCAGAACCAGTTGCGGACCCGCGCTCACACGCATTCACTCATACAGCATTGTTTTTCAGTCTGTTTTCTCAGTCACTGCTATAATTAGCCTCTCTCTCAGATAGAGAGAAAAAAAAACATTTGAAAGTAGAACAATTGAATTTGAAAAGAGAATAAAACATTTGAAAGTAGAACAATTGAAGTGAAGACATTACCTGTCTAAGCAAACATTTACATCTGCAAATTATCTGCAGTTGTAGTTACTACACAACATGTTTTAAGCAGGCCTACTTTCATTCTAGAGTCTAGTATGTGAAGAGTCATTTTGGATAAAATAAAGAAATAAAAGGTTTTCTCAAACTCTGAACAGTTAGTCTTGCCACCATGACTGTCTCTGTGTCAAAAAGAGTCACAAATAAGTTGCTCAATTCCGACAGCCGGTCAGCAAGTGGATTCATTATATTAATTTAAGTATATAGGCAATATTTTAGGCCAATAAGAAAAAAACTATATATAACAAATATCCCACTCCACACCCCCGGCTGCCGGACTATAGGTCTCCAGTTATTAAAGTCCTTCCTTATTCACTTGATTTCAGACCGGAGTCCAGACTACAGGTGAAGATGAACTCTCCAGACTCGTAAGAACTGCAATACCCATGATGCATCACTCCCAGGTGAAGATGAACTCTCCAGACTCAACCATGGACGTTTCTATTAAACAGGAAGCTGAAGAAGTTTCTATTAAACAGGAAGCTGAAGATGTTTCTATTAAACAGGAAGCTGAAGACGTTTCTATTAAACAGGAAGCTGAATATGTTTCTATTAAACAGGAAGCTGAAGAAGTTTCTATTAAACATGAAGCTGAAGATGTTTCTATTAAACAGGAAGCTGAATATGTTTCTATTAAACAGGAAGCTGAAGACGTTTCTATTGAACAGGAAGCTGAAGACGTTTCTATTAAACAGGAAGCTGAAGTTGTTTCTATTAAACAGGAAGCTGAAGATGTTTCTATTAAACAGGAAGCTGAAGACGTTTCTATTGAACAGGAAGCTGAAGACGTTTCTATTAAACAGGAAGCTGAAGTTGTTTCTATTAAACAGGAAGCTGAAGATGTTTTTATTAAACAGGAAGCTGAAGACCACCCACACCTCAGTAAGTTTCATGCCTTTCTTTAACACATTAAGACCAAAGTAACCCCCTTGTACAAAAAAGGGAGTAAATTAGAACCCGGCAACTACGTACCGCCCTATTTCTATTCTAAGTGCCATCTCGAAAGTGATGGAAAGAATAGTCTATGAACAGGTTGAAAAGTATCTTGCCACTAATAAATTAATGTACGAGTTCCAATCCGGTTTCAGAACATCCCACTCCACTGACAAATGCCTCCTCTATTTGAGCGACCACATCAAACACGAGGTGGATGCTGGCAATGGTGACATGGTCATACAAAAGGCTTTTGACACCGTGAACCAGGGCTGCTTTTAGGGTAGATCGAATGGTGCCACCGCACTAGGCCTCGCGCATGCAAGGCCTCGCGCTAGGCAGCGTTTTTTTTTTTAAAAACACTTTCCATCTCAGAGTCAGAGCTAAAATATAGGCAGTTACGTTCTCCCTGCATCGCAGTTCGCAGCCCGTTCCGTCGCAGTTGATTTTTCACATTTAAGCTGCGGTCGGTTGGGGGGCCTCCGACGGTCGCGCGTCGCCTCCTCCTTCCAACCGCCGTCACTTCTTCATCCTACCGTTAAGCGACACCCGGCTGTCCCGTCGTGGGCCCCCCTGTTGTCCCCCTCTGCGCTGCGCTGTGCCATGCTGGCTTGCACTGCAGAATTAGAGCAGATCTACAAGCTCGCAATGCGTTGAAGCGCGACGCGTTGTGCGCTTGTAGATCGGCCGCACCACCGCGCAACGCATGCAGTCGAATTATACACACAATGGAAACTAAACAAAAACAAGTTGAACACATGTAGGCTAATTGAGTGCACAACGGCTCCGCTCACAAACAAAGTGACGCGAGTGAAGTGAAAAGGTATGCTGTCATGTCATGTAGGACTGTGTGTGGACAAAAAAAAGGTTTTATTTCAAATACTTTGTCAGGCATGGACGACGACCTCTCTCTCTCTCTCTCTCTCTCTCTCTCTCTCTCTCTCTCTCTCTCTCTTTCTCTCTCTCTCACTCTCTCTATCAGTCTCTCTGTCAGTCCAGTGTCATGATTTCACAATTTTCAAATTGAATTTTGATCGATCACAAACTGTCTGCAGGCAATCAAGCAAATGTGATAATATTTATAACAAATAACAGCAACACAAGCAGCTGTTCATTTTACTTTTATAACCAGTAATTTGAGCTGCACTGCAGGGCAGACTGTTTGGGTGGTTTTATATCAGTTTTTTATATCAGTTTATGATCAGGGTTTGTGTTCCATTGGTATTCGTTGTAGAGTAATAGACAAGTTAAATTGCTCATATAGATCATCAGACAGTGTCAGCCCCAGAGACCCCTCCTGTGACAGCTTGCTTGACATGACTCATGTCATGTTAACTATAGCTTCCTTACAACAAATAAAATAACATCATGTGGAGGACCACAATCTCTGCATTCACACTGTTAAGCTGCTAAATTAGGCAGTGCATGTCAGTTTCTTACTCATTGGAGATGAGAACCTGGCATGATATTTGTAGGAAAGTGAAGTTCAAAAGTAAATATTAATTCATTAATTAATGTGCGCCGCGCGCGCACATTGTTCCCCGACATCTCGCACAGGGCCTCGCATTTCTCCCAGACGCCCCTGCCGTGAACCACTCCATACTGGTTAACAAGCTAAAAGCTATTGGTTTTGATAGCACATAAGTGAGCTGGAGGGGAGAGAACAGATGGTGGAGGTGAACGGAACACTGTCCCCCCTCCCCCTCCCAGTGAGCTGTGGCGTTCCACAAGGAAGCATACTAGGGCCTTTACTGTTCCTAATATATGTAAACGACATGTCATCAGCTTGTGCCTTTCAGAACTGTAGTAACCTGTAGTTAATAACGGTTTAGTCAATCTTGTCTTGGTAGGTAATAGCTCTTATTTTGTACATGGAACATGGAAGAACAATAGATTTACATTTTAGGAATCCAGTGTTGACCATCATGTTATGTTTCTGCTCCTAGACATCCTGCACATGGTTGTGTGTAAAGAGGAGGTTTCTTCTAAACAGGAGAGGAGCCCCAGTCTGCTCCAGGAGGAACCAGAGCCTCCACACATTAAAGATGAACAGGAGGAACTTAAAGAAGAACAGGAGGAACTACTTCAAAGACCAGAGGAACCTGTTGGGTCAACGTTGACATTACTAGCAGTGAAAGGTGACGATGAAAATGATGATGAAGAAGATATATCTTCCCTCTGCTCTGAAGTTGAAGTTGAACTTGAATCTGACACTGAAGTCACTGAAGACAGTGATGATTGGGAGGAGACAAGTGAAGACGATGATGACGAATGGCATGACAAGCGTTTCAGTTACTCGGGTTCCCTGAAGAAGCACCAGAGTGTGCACACGAGAGAAAAACCTTTCCAATGTAAACATTGTGACAAGAGCTTTGCCTCATCATCCTCTCTGAAGACACACTTCTGTGTCCACACTGGAGAAAAACATTATCAATGTAAACATTGTAACAGGAGTTGTACCTCATCATCTTCTCTGAAGATACACCAGCATGATGTCCACACTGGAGAAAAACCTTATCAATGTAAACATTGTGACAAGCGTTTTAGTCAGCCAGGTTCCCTGAAGGCACACCAGCATGTCCACACAGGAGAAAAACCCTATCAATGTAAACATTGTGACAAGAGTTTCAGTCAGTTATGTCAACTGAAGACACACCTCCGTGTCCACACTGGAGAAAAACCTTATCAATGTAAACATTGTGACAAGAGTTACAGACAGTCATGTCACCTGAAGACACACCTCCGTGTCCACACTGGAGAAAAACCATTCCAATGTACACATTGTGACAAGAGTTACAGAGTGTCAGGTTCCCTGAAGGCACACCTTCGTGTCCACACAGGAGAAAAACCATTCCAATGTAAACATTGTGACAAATGTTTCAGGTCGATAGATCAACTGAAGTCACACCAGCATGTCCACACTGGAAAAAATCCATTCCAATGTACACATTGTGACAAGAGTTACAGAGTGTCAGGTTCCCTGAAGGCACACCTTCGTGTCCACACAGGAGAAAAACCATTCCAATGTAAACATTGTGACAAATGTTTCAGGTCGATAGATCAACTGAAGTCACACCAGCGTGTCCACCCAGGAGAAAAACCATTCCAATGTAAACATTGTGACAAGAGTTTTAGAGAGTCAGGTCAACTGAATAGACACCAGCGTATCCACACAGGAGAAAAACCATTCCAATGTAAACATTGTGACAAGAGTTTTAGACAGTCAGGTCAACTGAAGACACACCAGCGTGTCCACACAGGAGAAAAACCATTCCAATGTAAACATTGTGACAAGAGTTTTAGACAGTCAGGTCAACTGAAGACACACCAGCTTATCCACACAGGAGAAAAACCATTCCAATGTAAACATTGTGACAAGAGCTATACCAAATCATCTTCTCTGAAAACACACCAGCGTGTCCACACAGGAGAAAAACCATTCCAATGTAAACATTGTGACAAGAGTTTCAGTGAGTCAGGTTCCCTGAAGACACACCTACTTGTCCACACTGGAGAAAAACCATGCCAATGTAAACATTGTGACAAGAGTTTCAATATTTCAGGTAACCTGAAGAAACACCTTCGTGTCCACACTGGAGAAAAACCTTATCAATGTAAACATTGTGACAAGAGTTTCAGACAGTCATATAAACTGAAGACACACCAGTGTATCTACACTGGAGAAAAAGCATTAAAATGTGAACATTGTGACAAGAGTTTCAGACAGTCATATAAACTCAAGAGACACCTTCGTGTCCACACAGGAGAAAAACCATTCCAATGTAAACATTGTGACAAGAGTTTCAGTGAGTCAGGTTCCCTGAAGACACACCTACTTGTCCACACTGGAGAAAAGCCATTCCAGTGTAAACATTGTGACAAGAGTTTCAATATTTCAGGTAACCTGAAGAAACACCTTCGTGTCCACACTGGAGAAAAACCTTATCAATGTAAACATTGTGACAAGAGTTTCAAACAGTCAGGTTCCCTGAAGACACACCTTCTTGTCCACACAGGAGAAAAACCATTAAAATGTGAACATTGTGACAAGAGTTTCAGACAGTCATATAAACTGAAGATACACCTTTGTGTCCACACAGGAGAAAAACCATTCCAATGTAAACATTGTGACAAGAGTTTCAGTGAGTCAGGTAACCTGAAGAGACACCTACATGTCCACACTGGAGAAAAAACATTCCAATGTAAACATTGTGACAAGAGTTTCCATAATTCAGGTAACCTGAAGAAACACCTTTGTGTCCACACAGGAGAAAAGCCATTCCAATGTAAACATTGTGACCAGAGTTTCAGAGAGTCAAGTACACTGAAGTCACACGAGTATGTCCACACAGGAGAAAAAACATTAAAATGTCAACATTGTGACAAGAGTTTCAGACAGTCATATAAACTGAAGATACACCTTCGTGTCCACACAGGAGAAAAACCATTCCAATGTAAACATTGTGACAAGAGTTTCAGTGAGTCAGGTACCCTGAAGACACACCTACTTGTCCACACTGGAGAAAAACCATTCCAATGTAAACATTGTGACAAGAGTTTCAATATTTCAGGTAACCTGAAGAAACACCTTCGTGTCCACACAGCTGAAAAACCTTATCAATGTAAACATTGTGTTAAGAGTTTCAGACAGTCAGGTACACTGAAGTCACACCAGCGTATCCACACTGGAGAAAAACCATCCCAATGTAAACCATTCCAATGTAAACATTGTGACAAGAGCTATACCGCATCATCTTCTCTGAAAACACACCAGCGTATCCACACAGGAGAAAAACCTAACAAGAGTTTCAGTCGGTTAGGTCAACTGAAGACACACCTTCCTGTCCAGACATGAGAAAAACCTTTCCAATGTAAATATTGTGACAAGAGTTTGAGTCAGTCAGGTACCCTGAAGACACACCAGCTTGTCCACACAGGAGAAAAACCTTTCCAATGTAAACATTGTGACAAGAGCTTTACCGCATCATCTTCTCTGAAAACACACCAGCGTGTCCACACAGGAGAAAAACCATTCCAATGTAAAATCACTTACATCTTTTAAAACAGGCCAAAAAAAAGGTCCACCTTTCAGCAGGCCCAATGGAGAGGAAATGATCACTTCTCCTTTATTGCGGCTAACTGTTATTACAACCCCCAGTTCCCAGTGCCACCATACGCGTTCACTTCAACAGAAGTACTGCTTGTGACGTAACGCTCCGCCATAAGGAATCTAACTAGCTTCCGCTTCTGGCGGAATGCTCCGTCTGATAAGCTTTATTATTGATATCAAACCGGATCGCTGATTTCTATTTTTTTTTGTTATTTTGGCTTGGCCTTTCCTTCTTTAGCTATCCTAGACCGGGTTGCGCAACCGTGCCCCGTCCGCATCCCATTATACAGGCTGACTAAAAAGCTGAATAACTCGAAATCTACGGAGCTCTCCGTGGTTTGGATAAAACGTTTTCTAGAGCAAGGATGGATATAGTTTAGCTCGCTAGCATTGACGCTCTTTATTTAGCATTATGATGGACGCACACAACAGGATATCTGTACTGTGTGTGCACCCTCTAAATCGCCTCGGCAGTCTGAGGTTGGATGTGCGTCCAGCAGGCGGCAGTATATGAGTTAAACGACGGAGTTGTCCCGCCCCCCACACACACGTTGGTATCATTGGCACAAGCACACACTGTTTACCTCGGGGTAGGTATATATACGGACACAAGAAAGAATTAAACAGGTGACCCCCCCCCCTCCTAACGTGTTCCCCACTCTTTACATATAGTGTTTTTGTACATAATTAGTGATTTCTTTCCTGTAATGATATATTTTGATGTTGTTATTGATGATATTGATGGCCAGCTTTGTCTTTGTGTGAACACAAACACGATGATTTGATTGGCTGATCATCTTCCCATAGCGATGATTTGATTGACTGATGTACATATTGAGGCTAAAAAGACCTGAATGATATTTGTGATGATTTGATTGGCTGAGCATGGAATGTGATGTATAATGATAAGAGCACCCCTCACTTCACACAAGTGTGATTTTTGTTATTCTTCATGTCATGTCTATGAATTGATTGCATTGAGCCTGATTGGAAACAAGACCATAAGGACTTATTTTTTGTGTTCTCCCTTTTGGAATCCGTGTTTGACTGAACTCTGTTGCTGTTATGTCCAATCAATATAACCTAGAAATTACTAAATGGTTACTAATTTGTTAAAAAAAACAAAATTCTCCCTCCAATGCATTGGTTGGATTAAAGCAGCTATAAGCAATAATATGTGTTTTTTTTTGTTTTTTTTCCAGACAGCCAGCAATGTGTAGAACGCTCCCAAACAAAATGTAGTCTCTGTGACACATCTAGGGGCCGCAATCTGCATTCAAAGATTTTTACTAGATTTTTTGTCATTGGTCGATTTGCCTGTCTGTTTCCCGATTGGTTAGTCATTGCGACCGTTTTCTTTTTCTCGACCAATGATAAAGCTTAACATCCTACAGAAACAATATGTAGGATGTTTGATCATCCAATTACATCATATTTTATATAGTTCTGTGTTGAACTAGTAGAGTAGAAAAAAGTAGAATTATTTAGTAAACTATAAAGAAATACTACTCTATTCTGCAGTTCAGTATAGCAGGATTCCGATTTAAAGGACCTCGATTGTACACAAGGTAAACCAGCATATCTGGTCACATCCTTTCACATGGCTCTTAACGTCAATGGCAATCAATATACTTTCCAGATCCTGTATTAAGGACATGTCACACAAGGGTTCCTGCATTCATCTTTTAATAAATGTCTTGGTCCAGATTAGAAAACTGAATGAATTAAATAAGCATTACTCAGGAGTCAGAAAATAATTATCTTCGCTACATTTTGTCTATTGTCTATATACACACACAGACATTACATTCATGAATCCACTTGCTGACCGGCAGTCGGTATTGAGCAAATTAGTTTGATAGGGGTTTATATGTGACCATACATTAACATCCTATAAGGCAAGATTTTCAAGATAATGTAAGGTCACAAATAAACCCCTATCAAACTAATTTGCTCAATACAAGACAATATTCTCAGCAAATAATAATAATACAAAATTCAGGTGTTTCTAGAACACTGACATGAGATCTCTGCAACATCTTCTAGGGGCTATATTTATGTTGTGTTATTTGTTAACTCAAGCGTTCAAGTTGAATAAAAGGTCAATATAGAAAGTTTGGCTGCCATATTTTCTATATTGTCTATTTACTATGCATTATATTATCTATTTACTACGTTTCTATATTATCTATTTACTATGTACACTATCATTATAATGACCAGGCTTCAAGAGTTCAAGTTCACTTATATGACGCCCATTTCCGTTACGTCAACATAGGCTCATAGCGTAGACTCACAGCCTCACAGAACAATCATGGCGTTTCCGCCTGTCAGACAGTCGCTTGTTAGCGTGTGGAGCGTGTCGCAATGAAAGGTTCGTTTTGTTATTTTGGTGTCATGTTATTCAGTTATTTGTCAACATTTAAGTTCCTCATTGCAAAACATTACAAGGTTTATTGATCGTTTTTGTTTATTGTGTTTCTTTGCAGTCCTGGTTGTTATGATGTACATGTTGTATGGTTCCTCTCCGCATGCCCTTTGAGCTATGGGCAGCCAGTGAGGTAAATGGCGTTTGTTTTGAGCATTTGTTTGTTACGCTATGATTTATTTCGTTATATGTTTAATTTGGTACTCATGTTAATCATGATTTATTCTTTTGTGTTTCTCGTCAGTTTGACGTAGGCTTTTGGGCATAAAATAAAGCCTCCAGTATCTACAAACAAACTGCCTCGTTCATCGTTCACGACTTCATGATCAAAGGGTGTGACAGAAAGTAAATGTTATGTATAAACTTTACCTTGTATTTAGTTTTTAGATTCTCCCAGTTTTTCGAAGCCTGTTTGGATGTTTGGAAGTGGCATCCCCTCCATTTGTTTAATGATGAAGCCCTTAGGAAATATGCCAGGGGTAAGTTGAAACGTTTTGCTCACAATAAATCAATGCACGTAGGTATGCTTTTATGCTACTCCGTGGACCAGTAGCTATTGGCCTAAATGCATCATGTCAAGAAGACCTAGAAGCAATAAGCTAAAATAGGTGTTTCATTCATCTCCTTAATTATCAGTGAAGTATGCAAATGTAATTGCTTGTTGGCTGAGTGTGACATGTACAAAGGTGAGTGTTGGTGGATGGCAAGTTCAACATGTTGTATTATTAGCCATCCTATAGCGTATAGTGGATGGTGGTCACATCAAGAAAACGCGTGCTTCCTCGATATAGTTTCAGTCAGGAATGAATCAAGATTTTATTGCGCATGCTCAGGTAGAACACAGTGTGTAGTTGTGCACGCAGGCACGTGATGACGTCACATGGCTTTGCATATAGGTGATAATGTGCATTAAGTCAACACCCCCACTCAAAGACATGTTCACAGTTCCCTAGAATGAAACAAAATAGGCACTCTTCACATCATTCTCCAAACAAATACCCAATAAATCCTTCAAACTTAGCCTTTGTCAGCGGCTTGGTTAAGACATCAGCAACCATGTCTGTGGTAGGACAGTATTCTATTGCTATCTTACCATCAGCTTGTGCAGACCTAATAAAATGGTATTTAATGTCTACATGCTTGCTCCTTTGACGGCCAACTGGGTCTTTTGATAGAGCGATGGCTCCCTGGTTGTCCTCATAGATCTTAACTGGTATATGCTGGCTACCTCTATCCATTTCTTTTAATAACTGTACAAGGTACATGCTCTCTTGTGTGGTAGCAGCCAGAGCCATATATTCGGCTTCACACGTAGATAGAGCCACTGTGGGCTGCTTCTTACTTTTCCAAGATATAACTGGACCACTCTTAGTTAAGCTAAAGCAATAGCCAGTTGTGCTCCGCCTATCTTGTAGGTCTGCTGCCCAGTCAGCATCACTGTAACCTTCAAGTTTTAGGTTATCCTCTCTCTTCTTATAGCATAACTCGTGATCGATAGTTCCTTTCAAATATCTTAACACTTGCTTTGCTGCAACCCAGTGCTGCCGTTTAGGCTCTGATAAATGCTGTGAAAGTTTACTCACAACCCAACTCAAGTCAGGCCTGGTGCTGGTCATAATGTATATGAGACTGCCTATGACCTCTCGATACCCTGTTGCATCTGTCACTTCACCTTCAGTGTCAAACTGTAGCTTTTGCTCACATGGGGTTGACCTTGGTTTGCAGTCTAACATACCAAATTTCTGTAGCACTTTTTCAATGTGTCGCCTTTGACCCATTTTGACCTCTTCTTCACTCTGAGTGAAATCAATCCCAAGAAAGTGTCTTATTTTTCCCATATCTTTCATTTTAAATTTCCCTTTCAACATTTCTTTCACCTCACTGAGTAAATCATTGTTGCTGGCTGCAAGAAGCAAATCATCCACCCATATTATCAGTATGACTTTGCCATTTGTTGATTGTCTGCTATACACACAATGATCTGCATCATTTTGTTTGAAATCATTTTCGGTAAGATGATCATGTAGTAACCTGTTCCAATTGCGGCCTGATTGCTTCAAACCATACAATGACTTATTCAGTTTACAGACTAGGTGTTCACCTGTTTTTGACTCAACTTCAAAACCTTCTGGCTGCTCCATATAAACCTCATAGTCCATTGGAGCGTGGAGGTAAGCAGTTTTTACATCCATCTGATGTATGATGAGGTCCTCCTGTGCTGCAACCTGCATCACTGCTCGTACAGAAGTCATATTTGCAGTGGGTGAAAAGGTTTCCTTATAGTCAATTCCCTCTACTTGACTATAACCCTTAGCTACATATCTGGCTTTATAAGTCTCAGACCCCTCTGGGCTTTCTTTTACCACATAAACCCAACGGCCCCCCACTGCTTGTTTATTCTCTGGTAGTGTAGTCAAAGTGAATGTTTCATTTTCTTTCAATGAGTTAATCTCTTCCTGCATTGCCTCAGCCCAACGTTTTGACTTTTTAGAGCCTATGGCCTCTGTGTAGGTTTTTGGTACACCATAAGCAACCCTGTAGAAGTAATCTACATCCTCATTTTCTTCTTCAGATGTAGCTTTGCAATGATAATCCTTTAAATATCCTGGAGCTTTCCTTTCTCTAGTGGGGTAGCGCTGTGCGCTCTCCTCCTGACTCCCATGAATATTTTCACTTGTCTCAGACTCACTGAGCTGTCTCTGACGCTGATTAGTTGCTCTCTGTGTTATGGGTATACCATCTCCATAACTGTCATTCATTTCAAGATCTGTCTGAGTTTGGCTATCCACACTGCTCTTTGTAATGAACTTGACTAATCTGTGTTTCATTACCTTCCTTGTCTCAGGGTGATAAACCAAATATGCAGGGCTGTATATATCGTATCCTACGAAAATCCCCTTCTCACACCTTGAATCTAACTTCTTTTTGTCCTGCTTATAAGCATAGCATTCTGAACCAAAAATTCTCATATTAGACAAGTTAGGTGTTTTTCCAGTAAATGCACAGTATGGCGTTTGTTCTAGACGCTTACAATAACACCTATTACGGGTCTGTGCTGCTGTCTGCACAGCATATGTCCACAGCTGTTTGGGTACATTACTCTCCAGTAGCATACATCTAGACATCTCAAAAAGAGTTCTCCAACTCCGTTCTGCCGTCCCATTCTGATGTGGGGAATAGGGTGCACTTTTCTCATGCCTTATACCATTCTTTAACAATAAAGACTGATACTCCTGCCCTGTATATTCTCCACCATTATCCGACCTCAGGCATCGAATCTTCCCATAGGGGGCAGTGTCTGCTATGAATTTCTCTGTTGCTTTAACAGCGTCACTTTTTGACTTTAGAAAGTACGGAAATATCATCCCACTATAATCATCAGTGAATCCAATAGCATATCTGTAGCCGTCATTATCTGCAGGCTCTATTGGGCCAGCTAGATCTGTATGCACTAACTCAAGAGGGGCTTTTGCCCTGGCATCTGCCTGCCTGTTTCTGTGTTGAGTAAACTTGCCCTGTGTGCATACCTCACAGTTTAACTGTGACTTATCCCGTTTTCCTTTGATTGTCATCCCTTCAACAACATTCTCTAGTTTAGCAACATCATCAAAATTACAATGACCAAGTATCTTGTGCCATGTCTGCATATCATAGCATCCTTTACACTCATCAATATTGTCATCATCTACATCTATTGTGCTAAGATAATACAATTTACCGTATACATCAATTTTAAACTTGGTACCATTCTCATGTCTGATCCAGTCATCACCTTCTTTGAAGTGGACCTCTGCTCCGCTGGCTGTTGCTTCTTTGACTGAGAATATGTTCTGTGGGAAGGATGGAATGTACAGTGCTCTCTTCAGGCGTGTTTTCACTCGTTTTCCTTCACTGTCGATCAAATGGACCTCTGCCTCTCCTCTCATCTTCGCCATCCCGGTGGCTTTCGTTCCGTCGGCCAGCTCGATCACATGACTCATAGGTTTAAAGTTTTTATCACAAGACTTGAACTTGGTAAAATCGTTAATCATGTGCGCTGTGGCACCGCAGTCAACCATAAGTCCCTTCTTATTGTCTCCACCAGGCCGAAGGCATGTGGGGAGAGTATGTTTTGCACTCCGTCCGTCCGTGTGTCCGTGTGTCCGTGTGTCCGTGAACAGCTAATCTCGGCCACCGTTAACCCGGTCGATGCCATATTTTGCACACACACTCCCTGGATGCCAACCATGAACCTCTGCCCCAAACTTTCCAGAACGGCCTGTTATAGCGCCACCAGGAGGCCGCTTTGTGCAAAACAAGTTTTTCGATGCCATATTTTGCACACACACTCCCTGGATGCCAACCATGAACCTCTGCCCCAAACTTTCCAGAACGGCCTGTTATAGCGCCACCAGGAGGCCGCTTTGTGCAAAACAAGTTTTTGCACAGTACACCTACAGATTTTGTCCAAACATCACGCAAATTGGTACACAGTCTCTCTAGAGCCATTCAACGAAACGGGTCTTTCAGATTTATCAGACTCCATCCTGATTGGTTAAGATTGGCTTCCAAAGTTCACAGGAGTGCTCAGTTTCAAACAAAATGCTGCAAATCATGAACACATCGCGTGATTTCCGTGAAATTGTGCACCCACATTCCCACTAGGCCGAGGACGAAATGCCACATGAACAATTTCAACTCAGCCTCAAGGTGGCGCTATAACTGGCCCAAAAGTGTTTTTACCTCTAACTGCACGGATCTGTGGATAACCTGGTGGAGACCTGTGCCCGGAAGGGCACTTTTTCTAGTTTGTTTCTGCACAATCGTTCATCTTGAAGAAAAACGATGTGTCCTCCTGCTGCTGATCCTCTCCACTCGTCCAGCGGTGTTGGTCTCCGCCAGGCCGTGTGCTCCAATCCTCGGCGTCCCCGCGCGCTGTCTTCACTCCGTCGTGTCCTCGTCCTCTCCCATGTCCTCGATGTGGCGTGTCCCACCTGCGCTCCTCCCGTCTCTGCTCCGCTGGCTCGTATTGACAGGTCCGAGCGAGATGTCCTTTCCTCCCGCACCTGTAGCATTCGACCTCGGATAGGTCCCGTTTCTTCTCTCTCCCACGTCCACGTGCTGCTGCCCTCATAACGTTGTCCTCGTCTTCACTCACAGGCTTGAACTTTTCGGTGTCCTCAAAGCTCCGCAGCTTCGTCTTGAACTCACCGAAAGTTAGTTGTTCATCTGTTTGGGTGATGTGCACGACAAACGCTTTGTATGACTCGGGCAAGCCTTTAATCACGTTAGCAATCTGCAACCCGTCACTAATATTTTCTTCGGCCCTTCTCAGCGATGTGAAAATCGTCTCCGCTCGAATTATATATTCAGTGACAGTCTCGTTGCTTGCTTTGTGGAGCGCAGAAAGTTCGCAGTATAGACTCACAACACGTGGCTTCCCTTTTCCAGCGTAGTGTCCTTGTAGTATCTGCAACGCATGTCGTCCGTCTTTGTTCGCGTCGCGCATCACAAGGGACAAGCTCTTGTCGTCTAAACACTGTACTAATTCTGCATATGCTTCGGCATTGCGTTTAGCATCATCGTCGTGCTGCTGCTGTGCATCGGCGTCGGCGTCGGCTTGGTTGATGTTAGGCTCCTCCGTGATGGTGTCACACAACCCACGCAGTTGCATGTGTGCTAAGAACCGAGTCTCCCATAACTCGTAATTCTCCTCGCTACCATCAAATAAAAGTCTGAACCACCTTTGGCCACTTTGACTGGGCCCATAACCTGTTGTATTATTAGCCATCCTATAGCGTATAGTGGATGGTGGTCACATCAAGAAAACGCGTGCTTCCTCGATATAGTTTCAGTCAGGAATGAATCAAGATTTTATTGCGCATGCTCAGGTAGAACACAGTGTGTAGTTGTGCACGCAGGCACGTGATGACGTCACATGGCTTTGCATATAGGTGATAATGTGCATTAAGTCAACACAACATGGAAATAAATAATACTTAAGGCTCATACATAGTCTGGATTTACGGTGGTTAGGTGACCACCGAACTACAACATGACGTCACAAGCCGCGGTGAAGAGCAAACCACCGCCACCGCTCCAGCCCTTCTCTCTGTTTTTACTCACCACCGCTCAACGTTATTTCAGCTCCGGTGGTCACCTCACCACCGAAAATCCAGACTATGAATAGGCCTTTACTCCCAAGCTTCTGATGAAGAATTCCTTTTGTTGGAAATGAACATGTGTTCATATTTTGCCCTGAGCATGATAAGCTCTCTGGTGCCAGAGGCAGTCCCTGTGAATATCCAAAGTTCCAATTCATAAGTCTGTGTTGGATATGGTAGACTATTTGATACACAACATAAGACAATATAAAAAGGGAACATTAAAATAACTTAACTCAACACCTAAAATCATCTGTGCAGGCACACGTTACCCTTTAGTTTGTAGTTATATTGCATTGCATCGTGTATATGTTTGTGTGACATGTCGATTTTATTAATAGCCTATCCACAATTCATGGACATTTAAAAAAAAGACTATGTCAAAAGGGACATTTCATAAGTCATGGTGTTTATATAATGCATTGTGTTAAAAGTTCACGGTGTCTTAATACACTGGGTAAATAAAGTGCCCTTGTGAACTTCAGTTGGAGCTTAGTTGATCTACATCAGATGCAGATTGTTTAGGATCAGTAATACACAACGCAAATGTAATTTATTTGTCGTGGTATTTACATTTGTAGGTCGCGGTTTCCATGCGGACAGTGCATACGGCTGCACACGCCAATCGAGTCTAACGCACCCTAGATCGGCAGAGACTCGCTCTTGAGGGCTTTATCCACTTCCACTCAAGGCTGATTGGTTTCGGACGACATTTAATATGGCGCAGCCTCGTGTGAACGCGCATATCGAGGGCAAGTGTGTAGGGCGAGTGGCGAGGAGCTGGTTTAAAAAAGGAGGTATGTGTCGTTTTTTTTTTGTTGACGCTTGGCTCGTCGACTAGAGATGATGTCACGTTCTAAAAAAACTGTCCACTTCCTTCTTTAGGTATGCATGCATTCACATTGGTTTGGTGTCCATACAAGGAATTTACAATGTATGTACGTCTGTATACCATTTTGCGTGTTATAGAAGAAGCAAAGGGACTCTATGTAAAGTATACAAACTTTACTGGGGGTTCCGAGAGGGGCTAACACAGACAGTAGCCTATATGAAAAAGTAAATTGGTAGAAAATAAAAAAGTGTAGGCCTATGTGTGATGTGTGTGAGTGTAAGAGTGGAAAACCTTTTGAACTGTTAGATTTGATCCATCAAATGGTTTCTATATTATAAGTTTATATTTCAAATATTATTTAGTGAAGTTAGACTTTGATGAGATGAGATCACAGTATAAACTAAACTTGATGAGTCTACTAAAGACCCAGAGATTGAAATAGAAAATTACTCAGTCATTAGAAATGACAGAAACAGACATGGTGGTGGCGTGTGCATGTATATTCACCAAGATACTGAATACATTACTCGTACTGACTTGCAGCATGATGAAATTGAAACTGTGTGGGTTGAATAAATTTTCAAAAATGCTAAATCAGTATTAGTGGGCACCGTCTATAGACCCCCTGATCAGAATGAGTTCTAAATATATACTTGAGGGGTGCTTAGCTGGGGAGGAATGTGTAGAGAAGATCCTGATTGGCGACTACAATACGGATATGCGTCGTAAGGAAGCTCCTGTGTTCAAGTCATTTAGTCGGTTTTGTGATCTGCATGGTGTCAGTCAGCTAATTACCCAACCCACAAGAGTGTGTGATTCTACTCAAACTGTCATTGATCTCATTCTGACCTCGGACAAATCCAGAATCTCAAAGAAAGGGCTTATTGTATGTGGGCTCAGTGATCATTTTATGATTTTCTGTACCCGCAAAATACAAAAACTAAAGTTTGACTGTCACAAAACAGTCATATCTAGGGACCTCAAAACCTACTCTAGTGAGGCCTTTAACCTGGAACTGGAGAATCTGGATTGGTCCGATGTGCTCAGGAGCTCACTAGTCGAAGAAGCATGGCTTGGCTTTAAAACCAAATTTACATCAGTACTAAACATCATGGCTCCTTTGAGAACCGTCAGGGTCAAAACCCGCTCGGAGCCATGGATGAATTCGGACATACTGACTGCAATGAAAGCCAGAGACAACAAATGCTCTGAACTTCTTAAATGCAAGTCCAAACTAGCCAAGTGCAAGCGCTTCGACAGTGATCTCCAAACCAAACTGCACAACCTAAAAGCCCAGTGTAACAAGCTAAGAAACGGTGTAATTGCCATGACCAAATCAGCCAAATGTAACTTTATCAATGATAAAGCCGAGGAAATCAAAAACAATCCTCGGGAGCTATGGAAGTTACTAAACAACCAACTAGGCTGTGGTCGGAAACTAAAAACCAGGTTTACTAACATAAACATCAAATCGAATAACACCCTCATCACTGACAAACTCGATGTAGCCAACCACTTGAACATCTTCTTTACAAACATTGCAACAAAGCTGGTTAGCAAACTGCCCTCCCACTCTGGGCGTTTTGGTGTAGAGCACATCAAAGCCTTCTACAAAAACCTTGGTGTTTGTAAAGATGATTTTAAAATGGCAATGGTAACAACCGAGGAGGTACTTAAAAAACTGAGTGCCCTCCAACCCCACAAGGCCACTGGCCATGACAATATTCCCTCCAAATTTCTCAGAGACTCAGCCTTTTCCATAGCTCCAGTCATCACCCACATAGTTAACCTCTCCATCAAACAGGGACAGGTCCCCCAAGATTTTAAACTGGCCAAAGTAACCCCCTTGTACAAAAAAGGGAGTAAATTAGAACCCGGCAACTACCACCCTATTTCTATTCTAAGCTCCATCTCGAAAGTGATGGAAAAAATAGTCTATGAACAGGTTGAAAAGTATCTTGCCACTAATAAATTGCTGTACGAGTTCCAATCTGGTTTCAGAACATCCCACTCCACTGACATATGCCTCCTCTATTTGAGCGATCACATCAAACACGAGGTGGATGCTGGAAAATACTGCGGCATGGTCATGCTGGACCTCCAAAAGGCTTTTGACACCGTGAACCACTCCATACTGGTTAACAAGCTTAAAGCTATTGGTTTTGATAGCACATCAGTGAGCTGGATGCAATCCTACCTGGAGGGGAGAGAACAGATGGTGGAGGTGAACGGAACACTGTCCCCTCCCCTCCCAGTGAGCTGTGGCGTCCCACAAGGAAGCATACTAGGGCCTTTACTGTTCCTAATTTATTTTAACGTCATGACTTCAGCTTGTGACTGCAACTTGTTCCTGTTCGCAGATGACTCAGCACTGCTGGTCTCGGACAGGAACAAACTGCAGGTTGAAAAGACCCTCAGCTCTGAACTCGGTAGAATCTGCACCTGGCTCGCTGATAACAAACTATCCTTACACCTGGGAAAAACTGAATCCATCCTCTTCGGATCAAATAGTAAACTCAGCAAGGCAGATGGCTTCTTGGTAAGAGTGGGTGACAATATTATCACACGAAAAGATCAAATTACCTACCTAGGTTCCATCCTGGAGGCCAATCTTTCCGGTGATAAAATGGCCACCAACGTAATCAAAAAAGTCAATCAAAGAACAAGATTCCTTTACAGGATCTCCTCACTGGTCAGCAAAAACACCTTGAAGACCTTAACAGGAGCCCTCGTACAAGGCACCTCAAAGGCCCTTAAAACAAGGCTCCAGACCTCCCAAAACAAACTGGTCAGGCTCCTACTTGGCCTCACGCCCCGAACCCACCTCACCCCTGCCCACTTTGACAGGCTGGGATGGCATAGGGTCGTCGACAGAGTACAGCATCTTGCAATGGGTCTGGTCCACAAGATTCGATACACCACCAAGATACCCATGTACCTGTCTAAATACTTCCTTAATGTAAACAAAGTCCACACCCACAACACCAGAGGGAGTGCAACAAACCATGTACAACCCAGATTCGGCACAAACAAGGGACTAAATTATTTTCGCTCCTATGCCACCAAAATGTGGAACGCCCTACCAACAGTCATTAAGACATGTGAATCCCTTGACTCCTTCAAAACCGCTCTCAAAGGGCACCTACGGATGGCTGCAATTCGAAACTGGCCTCTGTAAAATCTGAATCCCCCCCACCCCCCCACCCCATTTTCCCTCACTGTATGTTGTATCTTTTCCCTTTTTTGCTTCCCATTATGATGAATTACTGTTCTGTTCTTTAGCTACATAGAAATGTCTATTTGTATGTCTCTAAATGTTTGTATGTCTTTAAATGTTTTGATGAATTGAACAATGTGGACCCTGTTGTAAACAAGTGTAATGCTTAATTGGGTCGTCCACTCACAGTTGACAGTCTTTGTATTGAGTTTGTGCTTAAAATGTACTGTAAATTCTACAAACTGTTAATAAATATTTCAATCAATCAATCAAGCTGTTCCACTGTATTACACGGTACCATGGCTCCCCCTAGCGGCCGTCTATGGTATGTGCACCGTGCACGCTTCCAGCAGCAGCAGCGCTAGACTGCGCAATGTGCGCATGTGCAAAACCCAATGAGCGTTGGTGTGAATGTTTGTTATTAATATACAAAGAAAACTAAAAGGTTTCGTTTGAAAACAGTGTCGTCGTCTTAGCAGCTCAACCCTGAAACACAGCAGGTAAGATGAACTGATTCACCCAATTGTTTTTACTACGTTACGTTTATAGTTTATATTATTGACTCTTTTTTTTTAACATGAACGATTCACGAGTCGTATTTCTCTCATATCTGCTTGTTTGTAATAAATGTCTCCGTAAACAAGCAGTAGTTAATACTAGCAGCAGTAATACTATTGTAACGTGTTTGTTATAAGTGTATCCTAAACAAGCAGTAGTTAATACTAGCAGCACTGCAGTAATACATTATATTGTAACTTGTTTGTTATAAACAAGCAGTACTCTTTAGTTAATAATATTTTAACTCGCTCCTCCGAAGTGTCTTGCATTGTATCTGTATGCTGCAGGGCGGGTCCTTGGGGTCCAAGACAACATAATTTCTCCATCGGGAGACAAAATAAACCTAGAGAGGGAGAGAGAGAGAGAGAGAGAGAGGGAGAGAGAGAGAGAGAGAGAGAGAGAGAGAGGGAGGGAGGGAGAGAGGGAGAGAGAGAGAGAGACTGGAGAATAGTCCAATTAATGAACATTTTTGGCAGCAAAATACGTGTGGAGTTGTCATCAACTGGGGGACAGCTGCCACTAGCCAGAGGACAGAGCCAGGTATATTTGGCTGAACAGGGTCATTAAGTTGCAGTTATGTTTGTTAATGTATCTTAATTGATACTGTATTGCTTACATTATTGTTGGGATGTTCGTTGTTGTCTCTGTGTGCACAATGTTGACATTTGTTTTGTTGCATGTATGCTTTGGTAATGTAGAACATATTTATCATGCCAATAAAGCCTTTTGAAATTGAGAGAGAGAGAGAGAGAGAGAGAGAGAGAGAGAGAGAGAGAGAGAGAGAGAGAGAGATGGCAGGGGGGGGGGGGGTAGATTGATTGATTGAGCATTTTATTCACAGTATGTAGAATGGGTACATTTCAAACTAATGCACGGGTCAATAATACAAAAACTGCTTATTTGAGGACAAAACCATGAAAAGCACTGACTCGTTTACATCAGGGTCCTCCATTTTCAATTAATCAGAACATTTAAAGACATAGAACAAGGGGGAACAAAGGAAATCATCATATTTATACAGTTAAATATAGTAAAAAAAAAAGCTGTATATAGCTCAGGATTTCAATTCCAACTAGACAAAGTGCCAATCGGCACAGGTCTCCACCAGGGCAGGTCAGGTTGTGGCCTCATGGTGGCGCTATAACAGGCTGTTGAGGAAGATTTGGGCCGGAGGTTCGTGTTGGAGGGATGCAGGTACAATGTTTTTCCATGTGTGCATACATACGTTGTATACAGATCGATGCAGTTATAGCTAAAAACAGGAATTGGCCTGTTATAGCGCCACCGTGAGGCTGATTTTGAGGAAAAAATTGTGGCATGTCGTCCTCGGCCTAGTGAAAATGTGCGTGTATAATTTAACGGAAATTGCACACTGTGTTTGTGATTTGTGGCTTTTTTCGAAATGGACGAATCGTGTGAGCTTTGGAAGCCAATCTTAGCCAATCAGGATGGAAGATGGGAAATGGTGGCGCTCCGTGTTGATCACATGACTATGGAGATAGTGTATAACGATTTGCGTGAAATTTGGATAAAATCTGAAGGAGTAATAATAGAAAATGTGTTTTACATATGTGGGCCTCCTGGTGGCGCTATAAAGAGCAGATGTGAAAAATTCCAGGCAAAGGTTTTTCCTTGGCCTCTAGGGAGTTGGCATACAAAGTTATCCACAGATCCGTGCAGTTAGAGGTAAAAACACTTTTCGGGCAGTTATAGCGCCACCTTGAGTCTGAGTTGAAATTGTTGATGTGGCATTTCGTCCTCGGCCTAGTGGGAATGTGGGTGCACAATTTCACGGAAATCACGCGATGTGTTCATGATTTGCAGCATTTTGTTTGAAACTGAGCACTCCTGTGAACTTTGGAAGCCAATCTTAACCAATCAGGATGGAGTGTGAGAAATCTGAAAGACCGGTTTCGTTGAATGGCTCTAGAGAGACTGTGTACCAATTTGCGTGATGTTTGGACAAAATCTGTAGGTGTACTGTGCAAAAACTTGTTTTGCACAAAGCGGCCTCCTGGTGGCGCTATAACAGGCCGTTCTGGAAAGTTTGGGGCAGAGGTTCATCGTTGGCATCCAGGGAGTGTGTGTGCAAAATGTGGCATCGACCGGGTTAACGGTGGCCGAGATTAGCTGCTCACGGACACACGGACGGACGGACACACGGACGGACGGAGTGCAAAACATACTCTCCCCACATGCCTTCGGCCTGGTGGAGACAATAATAGCAAAAATAGATACAGTAATATGCCATATGGCTGGCCATCTGGAGTGAGTGTGGAAATATAGTGGCCCTCTGGAGTGAGTGTGGAAATATAGTGGCCCTCTGGGGTGAGTGTGGAAATATAGTGGCCCTCTGGAGTGAGTGTGGAAATATAGTGGCCCTCTGGAGTGAGTGTGGAAACACAGTGGTCCTCTGGGGTGAGTGTGGAAATATAGTGGCCCTCTGGAGTGAGTGTGGAACTATAGTGGCCCTCTGGGGTGAGCGTGGAAATATAGTGGCCCTCTGGAGTGAGCGTGTATTATGTAAACACAGTGGCCCTCTGGGGTGAGTGTGGAAACACAGTGGCCCTCTGGAGTGAGTGTGTATTATGTAAACACAGTGGCCCTCTGGGTGAGTGTGGAAATATAGTGGCCCTCTGGAGTGAGCGTGTATTATGTAAACACAGTGGCCCTCTGGGGTGAGTGTGGAAACACAGTGGCCCTCTGGAGTGAGTGTGTATTATGTAAACACACTGGCCCTCTCTAGTGAGTGTGGAACTATACTACCTACCTAAGCCATTCCAGCGGCAGGCTATGGAAATGGGCAGGGGTGAGGTGGGTTCTGGGAGTGAGGCCAAGTAGCCTGACTACCTTGTTTTGGGAAGGCTGGAGCCTTGTTTAAGGGTGTTTGAGGTGCAAAAAGGTCACTTGATGTGGGCCAGAACCAGTTGCGGACCCGCACTCACACGCATTCACTCATACAGCATTGTTTTTCAGTCTGTTTTCTCAGTCACTGCTATAAGTAGCCTCTCTCTCAGAGAGAGAGAAAACATTTTTTGAAAGTAGAACAATTACATTTGAACGGAGAATAAAACATTTGAAAGTAAAACAGATAAAGTGAAGACATTACTTGTCTAAACATTTACATTTGCAAATTATCTGCAGTTGTAGTTACTACACAACATGTTTTAAGCAGGCCTACTTTCAGAAATCAAACAAGACAATTAACTCAGTTTAGTATTTTTTTATTGAAGTTCATAGAATAATGAAGTATTCAGAAAATGTCAATCAAAAATAATGAGTCTAGTATGTGAAGAGTCATTTTGGATTAAAAAAGAAATAAAAGGTTTTCTCAACCTCTGAACAGTTAGTCTTCCCACCATGACTGTCTCTGTGTCAAGAGTCACAAATAAGTTGCTCAATTCCGACAGCCAGTCAGCAGTCAGGATTCATTATATTAATTTAAGTATATAGGCAATATTTTAGGCCAATAAGAAAAAACTATATATAACAAATATCCTACTCCACAACCCCGGCTTCCGTACTATAGGTCTCCAGTTATTAAAGTCCTTCCTTATTCACTTGATTTCAGACCGGAGTCCAGACTACAGGTGAAGATGAACTATCCAGACTCGTAAGAACTGCAATACCCATGATGCATCACTCCCAGGTGAAGATGAACTCTCCAGACGTTTCTATTAAACAGGAAGCTGAAGACGTTTCTATTAAACAGGAAGCTGAAGACGTTTCTATTAAACAGGAAGCTGAAGATGTTTCTATTAAACAGGAAGCTGAAGACCACCCACACCTCAGTAAGTTTCATGCCTTTCTTTAACCCATTAAAACACATTGGCTGCCTATTCTTCTGGTGCTATGGGCAGTGGGCTAGGTCTTTCGGGGCCCACAGCAAAATGTTCTCTTATAGCGATAATCACACGCATACATCAAAAGAAAGCTGAACTTGTCCACTTCAGACATTTTGATTTTACCATCTTCCATTCTGGAGATATTGACCTTTTTGCAACACCTGCTTTTGCCTGAAAGTGATTATCTTGAACAGCAAGCAGACTTATGGAAGGTTTAAAGTCACAGACATTGACAGGAAGATATAAAAATGAACACAATAAATATGCTATACATCCTATACACCAAATGAAAGCCCTGCATGTGTACTTTTATGAGGAAAACAGTACACATTGATCCCATGTACAGTTTGACAACAATTGGTTATTGAATGCAGCTTGTGCCCACTTCAGAGAAGACATGAACTCCTCAAAATTCACAAAATAAGGCCTATAGCGACATATAAATACTATATACCGTATGGCATACTTTCTTATGAAAGCAGAGAGTCTTCTGTTGCATACGCCGTATGCAACAGAAGACTCTCTGCTTTCATAAGAAAAAAAACTTCTGTAATAATAATAATTAACTAGAACTGCACTCTGTCGAGTGCATACTTGCTTGTTGCACACTAGTAGGCCATAAATGGCCAACTAGTGCGCAAGCAGAGCGCGCAAGTCCTTTCGACCGCTGTAAACTGTCAAATCTCAGTATCTCTGTGAAGGAACGTTTGAAATGTTAAATGTTTAGATGTAACTATTTGCTACCTACTTTATACATATAAACATCTAGTATTATTAAGTATGATTCAAGTTTCTATCTATATAAGAAATACTGTTTTATCGTTGGATCCCTTTTTAGTTTTTCTAGTCATACACATACACACCACGTACTCTGGTCCCAGCAGATCAGGCACAATTTGCTATTTTATTTTTTACTGATTATGTATATAGTATACGTATGACTAGCTCTAAATGATGACGTAAGAAATATATATAGTATATATATAGTATATAGGCATATACTATATACGTATACATATATACTCTATACTCTATACTGTATAAAGTGTGTAGTTGTAAGTTGATTAGCGGTATACTGTGGTTACTTTGCGCCAAAAACCGTGACAGCTGTTCCGCCATTTGAGGCTTACGCAGAAAAACATCAAATCTGTGCCTGTGTTGCTGGACCAAATGACCACAAATGACTATATTTCTTACGTCATTATTAAGAGCTAGTCATACACATACACACCACATACTCTGGTCCCAGCAGATCAGGCACAATTTGCTATTTTATTTTTTACTGATTATGTATATAGTATACGTATGACTAGCTCTAAATGATGACGTAAGAAATATATATAGTATATATATAGTATATAGGCATATACTATATATGTATACATATATACTCTATACTCTATACTGTATAAAGTGTGTAGTTGTAAGTTGATTAGCGGTATACTGTGGTTACTTTGTGCCAATAACCGTGACAGCTGTTCCGCCATTTGAGGCTTACGCAGAAAAACATCAAATCTGTGCCTGTGTTGCTGGACCAATGATGACGAAATGACCATATTTCTTACGTCATCATTTAGAGCTAGTCATACACATACACACCACGTACTCTGGTCCCAGCAGATCAGGCACAATTTGCTATTTTATTTTTTACTGATTATGTATATAGTATACGTATGACTAGCTCTAAATGATGACGTAAGAAATATGGTCATTTCGTCATCATTGGTCCAGCAACACAGGCACAGATTTGATGTTTTTCTGCGTAAGCCTCGAATGGCGGAACAGCTGTCACGACGAAGGAGACCGGGCGAAAATATTACTTGCACGCTCTGCTTGCGCAAGTAATAATAATTCTGTTCTCTACTTATTCACTACAGCTCGCTATATACGGACTGAGGCAGAAAGTCATGTGAACCTTTTATTTACAGTTTGGCTTTAACCACTGATAATGTGGGCACCACAGACAAAGCTGTAATAAAAAGGTTTACATGACTTTCTGCCTCAGTCCGTATATAGCGCGCTGTAATGAATAAGTAGAGAACAGAATATGGGACAGAGTTGCACCGCTCACTTCACAGGGGTGTGATTACTTGCACAAGCAGAGCGTGCCAGTACTAGTTTCGTCCAGGGCCCGTATGCACCGTCCCAGCACTTTCGATGCACCATCCCAGCAAATGACGTAATGACTACTTGTGCCTGGTACGGCAGTGATGCCAGATTACATACATGTATAGATAGGAGCATTACCTTTAATCCTCCCGACACTAAAACATATCGTCATTACGTCAACATGGTATAACTAGCTGGTATAACTAGCTCTCAATGATGACGTAATAAAGATGTGGATTAAAGGACCCAATGCCAGAGTGTAATTGGTTTTCAATGGTGACGTAATGACGATATGTTTTAGTGTTGGGAGGATTAAAGGTAATGCTCCTATGTATACATGTACAGTATGTAATCTGGCACCACTGCCGTATCAGGCACAAGTAGTCATTACGTAATTTGCTGGGACGGTGCATACGCATCGAATATGCTGGGACGGTGCATACGAATACTGGATGACTCGCCCTGTTGCTCGCCCGTTTTTCCTCCCGGAATTTTCACCAGTGAGGGGGATAACTTTGTAATATGCTATTGGCTGTTTGTATTCTTTTTGGAAAAATATAAAAAGATACTCCTGTGGAAAGGCTATATTATTTGACTTATATTGACCCTATAAACAATTTAGTATTATTTAGTATATGTAAGGTTTTGCCCACTCAAATGGTACCTCGTCAGATAATCCCCACATATCCTACAACAACTTCTGTGAACAGACTTTACTGTAGTAGCTTTTCATAAATTATATTTGTACTTAGGCTGTCTGCTGTCATGAAGGTTTATAGTTAGAGAAATTCAAAGCCCAGCCGTCTGCTGTCCAGCCTCTCCCACCCCTCACTGGGGAGAATTCTGGGAGGAAAACAGAAACGGGGCGAGTCATCTTGTTACTGTGCATACGCATCAAAAGTGGCGCAAAGTATAGTGAGAAAGATGGAAGTATAAAGACCTCCATGTCCAGATTAGGCTTTAAACAATTAATCACAAATCCAACTAAAGATTACGGAAGTATTTTAGATCATGTCTATTTTAACAAATGTGAAAGTATTATTGAAGTTAGAGACACCTATTTCGCTGATCATGATTTAGTATTAATATCACAATAGTCCAAGATTAAATAAATGTAAAACAATTGACAATTTACAATAAATAATTAAATTATTTTACTAACTTAAACCTAATTATTCAACATTTCAAAGTTCCGGTCGAAAGTACACTAGCAGTGCTTGTTGCGAACTACTAGTGTGCAACAAGCAAGTATGCACTCGACAGAGTGCAGTTCTAGTTTATTATTATTACAGTAAAAGTTTTTTTCTTATGAAAGCAGAGAGTCTTCTGTTTCATACGGTATATAGTATTTATATGTCGCTATAGGCCTTATTTTGTGAATCTTGTTCAGGTCCATGTCTTCTCTGAAGTTATCTCTGGTGGGCGCAAGCTGCATTCAATAACCAATTTCTGACAAACTGTACATGGGATCAATGTGTACTGTTTTCCTCGTAAAAGTACACATTCAGCCTAATTCAGTGTATAGGATTTATAGCATATTTATTGTGTTCATTTTTATATCTGCCTGTCAATGTCTGTGACTTTAAACCTTCATAACTCTGCTTTCTTACCCGATGATGATGATGAGCGCCTCCCCAAATTAGCATACTGAATTGGCAATGATGTTGGTTTGCAAGCTAGGAGGGGAACATGTCTGGGCATGGAGCTAGCCCCTCTCTGGACACCCACGTTGAAGCACTTTTCATGGCTCCCCCATAGGAGTGATGGAAAAGAGCTTCACCGAGGGACGAGGGTGTCCCGGCTGTGATGTCGACATGTCGACAAGATGACAACTCGACAAGGAAGGAAAAAAAAGGGATTCCACAGAACACAACACCACGGTTTAGGATGCGTTTACAGTTTATACATTACAACCGATGCGATGACGTCCCCGACGCGTTCATTGTGGTCTTATCACTGCAATTATAATGAATAAAAAAGTGTTACAAACACACGTCCGAGTAATCACCGACGAAGACGGCTATGGTGATCCGTGATCCCCCAACGGAAGACCTGTAACCCGGCCACTGTTGTCATGGCGGTCCCTCGTCCCTGGATACTGTGATTCGTTTGTTAGTTCATAGTACGAAGAAGGAAACATGCATCTGTCCATGTGTGTTGCAGACGTTATGCAATGCCGATCCAGTGCAAATTATTCTTATTCTTCGTGGGGTTTTATGGTGGTTGGCATCCATACGGTGCAGTTGGTGTTTAGGCAGCGTTCATCATGTTTTTTCCGAGAGACAGACCCCCCCCCCCATCTCGCAAGGTCCTCCTCCTCGGGAGAAAGAGGAGGCGAGGGGGGAATTGAGTGTTGTGGTGTTGGGTGAAATGTGATTCTTCTATTCACACACTGACTAGATCATGGGCGCGTCCATTTTTGATTCCCTGGGTTCTACACGTAAAGCAGCCCGCCGTCCTGTTTTCATGAGGGGGGGGCTTTTTCATTTTTTTATCACGTGAGCGGGACTAAGTAAAAATGACAGGGGGGTGGTTCTTCATTGTCCGGGTGTGTAAAAAGATAAATGAAAGTATTCAATAAAAATGTGCTCGAAACGTATGGATACGTTGTTCGCACCGGACGCATGGCTAATTAAAGACGTATTGATACGTGGATTGCAAATTATGTATTAAGACCTGAGACCAGATTCTCAGGTCTCAAATATTAAATAATCTGCATATCAGCACCCCCAACACCTCAAGGAAGCTCTGAGAAGGAAGAGAAGTGGTCACGTGACCGGGCTGGCCATGACACTTTTCATATAATCGGTTCAGGAATATAAATTAAGACATATCACAGGTTGTTTTCTAATCACTTACTTTTCGATGTGCACAGAGTGCACAGTATATAATTTTATCTGAGGATCTAAACAGCAGCAGGTATCGTTTCTGGCTCCGAAGTATCGCGAGATTTGGCTGCCAGACGATACTTGGTACGTTCAGAAAGGTACTTTGTGCTCTTTAGATACCATACCTCTATAAAAATACACAGTGTACACATCGAAAAGCAACACAGTAGACAATAATGTGTTACATGTCTTCTGTTATTTTCCAGAAGTGATTACTTTACAAAATGTCTCAGTCATTCATAAATAATGTTTGTTCATTGACTCCAGTGCATTCTGCAACTTCCGGGTGTAGTTTGGCTCCCATGAAAGTGTCCATGAAACTGTCATGGTGCAGCACAGTCACGTGACCACTTATCTTCCGTCTCAAAGCTTCCTTGCACCACCTCAGGACATTGTGGTATTGCAGCTAAAACTGCTTTCAAAGTCCAGAAAGAAATGACAAGGACTGGCTATATCAGAGTGGTGATTGAGGCTCAAACCATTAGAAATAAGTTTATAGGACATATACAATATGATATTACATATTAAACAGTTTTAAAATGCATGTTATCTCTGCTTTAAATTGTTACAGAATTTCATGATTCAAATGAAATATTTGCTGTAACATCATTATTCATTTTGGTGTTAAAGTAACTAAATATATGACTTCACGTAACTTTTTTTGTATTTTGCTAAAATCTTGCTAAAACTTTCAGAACTGTAGTAACCTGTAGTTAATAACGGTTTAGTCAATCTTATCTTGGTAGGTAATAGCTCTCATTTTGTACATGGAAGAACAATAGATTTACATTTTAGGAATCCAGTGTTGACCATCATGTTATGTTTCTGCTCCTAGACATCCTGCACATGGTTGTGTGTAAAGAGGAGGTTTCTTCTAAACAGGAGAGGAGCCCCAGTCTGCTCCAGGAGGAACCAGAGCCTCCACACATTAAAGATGAACAGGAGGAACTTAAAGAAGAACAGGAGGAACTACTTCAAAGACCAGAGGAACCTGTTGGGTCAACATTGACATTACTAGCAGTGAAAGGTGACGATGAAAATGATAATGATGAAGAAGATATATCTTCCCACTGCTCTGAAGTTGTAGTTGAACTTGAATCTGACACTGAAGTCACTGAAGACAGTGATGATTGGCAGGAGACAAGTGAAGACGATGATGACAAGAGTTACTCGTGTTCCCTGAAGAAGCACCAGAGTGTGCACACGAGAGAAAAACCTTTCCAATGTAAACATTGTGACAAGAGCTTTGCCAAATCATCCTCTCTGAAAACACACCTCCGTGTCCACACTGGAGAAAAACCTTATCAATGTAAACATTGTGACAAGAGTTTCAGACAGTCAGGTTCCCTGAAGAGACACCTTCGTGTCCACACTGGAGAAAAACCTTTCCAATGTAAACATTGTGACAAGAGTTTCAGACAGTCAGGTTCCCTGAAGAGACACCTTCGTGTCCACACTGGAGAAAAACCTTTCCAATGTAAACATTGTGACAAGAGTTTCAGTCAGTCAAATAAACTGAAGCTACACCAGTATATCCACACTGGAGAAAAACCATTCCAATGTAAACATTGTGACAAGAGTTTCAGTCGGTTAAATAAACTGAAGCTACACCAGTATATCCACACTGGAGAAAAACCATTCCAATGTAAACATTGTGACAAGAGTTTCAGTGAGTCATGTTCCCTGAAGACACACCTTCGTGTCCACACAGGAGAAAAACCATTCCAATGTAAACATTGTGACAAGAGTTTCAGAAATTCAGGTTCCCTGAAGACACACCTTCGTGTCCACACTGGAGAAAAACCTTATCAATGTAAACATTGTGACAAGAGTTTCAGACAGTCAGGTTCCCTGAAGAGACACCTTCGTGTCCACACTGGAGAAAAACCTTATCAATGTAAACATTGTGACAAGAGTTTCAGTGAGTCAGGTTCCCTGAAGAGACACCTACTTGTCCACACTGAAAAAAAACCTTTCCAATGTAAACATTGTGACAAAAGTTTCATTTGGTCAGTTTCCCTGAAGAGACACCTTCGTGTCCACACAGGAGAAAAACCATTCCAATGTAAACATTGTGACAAGAGTTTCAGTCAGTCAAATAAACTGAAGATACACCAGTATATCCACACTGGAGAAAAACCATTCCAATGTAAACATTGTGACAAGAGTTTCAGTCGGTTAAATAAACTGAAGCTACACCAGTATATCCACACTGGAGAAAAACCATTCCAATGTAAACATTGTGACAAGAGTTTCAGTGAGTCAGGTTCCCTGAAGACACACCTTCGTGTCCACACTGGAGAAAAACCATTCCAATGTAAACATTGTGACAAGAGTTTCAGAAGGTCAGGTTCCCTGAAGACACACCTTAGTGTCCACACAGGACAAAAACCATTCCAATGTAAACATTGTGACAAGAGTTTCAGTGAGTCAGGTTCCCTGAAGAGACACCTTCGTGTCCACACTGGAGAAAAACCTTATCAATGTAAACATTGTGACAAGAGTTTCAGAGAGTCAGGTTCCCTGAAGACACACCTTCTTGTCCACACTGGAGAAAAACCTTATCAATGTAAACATTGTGACAAGAGTTTCAGATTTTCAGGTTCCCTGAAAACACACCAGCGTATCCACACAGGAGAAAAACCTTATCAATGTAAACATTGTGACAACAGTTTCAGACAGTCAGGTAACCTGAAGGCACACCTACATGTCCACACAGGAGAAAAACCTTATCAATGTAAACATTGTGACAAGAGTTTCAGATCATCATTTACACTGAAGGCACACCTACATGTCCACACAGGAGAAAAACCATTCCAATGTAAACATTGTGACAAGAGTTTCATTTTGTTAGGTTCCCTGAAGAGACACCTTCGTGTCCACACTGGAGAAAAACCTTATCAATGTAAACATTGTGACAAGAGTTTCAGTGAGTCAGGTAACCTGAAGGCACACCTACATGTCCACACTGGAGAAAAACCATTCCAATGTAAACAATTCCAATGTAAACATTGTGACAAGAGCTTTACTGCATCATCTTCTCTGAAAACACACCAGCGTGTCCACACAGGAGAAACCCCTTATCAATGTAAACATTGTGACAAGAGTTTCAGACAGTCAGGTAACCTGAAGGCACACCTACATGTCCACACAGGAGAAAAAACATTCCAATGTAAACATTGAAACAAGAGTTTCACACTGTTAGTTAACCTGAATAGACACCAGCGTATCCACACAGGAGAAACACCTTATCAATGTAAACATTGTGACAAGAGTTTCAGATAGTCAGGTAACCTGAAGACACACCTACATGTCCACACAGGAGAAAAACCATTCCAATGTAAAATCACTTACATCTTTTAAAACAGGCAAAAAAAGGTCCACCTTTCAGCAGGCCCAATGGAGAGGAAATGATCACTTCTCATTTCTTTGCGGCTAACTGTTAGCACAACCCCCAGTTCCCAGTGCCACCATACGCGTTCACTTCAGCAGACGTACTGCTTGTCATCATTTTTGACCCCACCCTTTCATTCCTCCCCCATGTTAACCAAGTCACCAAAACCGCCTTCTTCCACCTCAAGAACATTGCCCGTGTCCGACCCTCTCTGTCATTTTCCGCAGCCGAAACACTCATCCACGCCTTCATCACATCCCGCCTTTATTACTGCAACAGTATCCTCTACGGCACCACCTCCAAAGTCCTCAATAAACTGCAATACACCAGTCCTCCGTGACCTTCACTGGCTACCGGTTAAACAAAGAATCCACTTCAAACCACTCCTGACCACCTACAAAGCACTAAATAACCTGGCTCCCCCATACCTCTGTGACCTCTTCAAACGCCATGTCCCCTCTCGCTCCCTCAGGTCTGGTGATGCAAACCTCCTCGACATCCCCAAAACCAAACTCTGTACGTTGGGTGACAGAGCTTTCGCCTTTGCTGCCCCAACCCTGTAGAATGCCCTCCCTAAGGCACTCAGAGATGCCCCCACCCTTCAAACTTTCAAAACCACCCTCAAAACCCACCTCTTAAAAATTGCCTTCCCTAGCTAACCCTTTTCACTGTCTTTTAATGTTCTTTAGCTTTTAGTGTTTTTTTCAACGTGCCCCTGTCCGCATCCCATTATACAGGCTGACTAAAAAGCTGAATAACTTGAAATCTACGGAGCTCTCTGTGGTTTGGATAAAACGTGCGATGTTCGGAGGTCTATGCTGATTATCCGGTGGTCTAGATGGAAACATTGGTGCTTTCTAGAGCAAGGATGGATTTAGTTTAGCTCGCTAGCATTGACGCTATTTATTTAGCATTAAGATGGACGCACACAACAGGATATCTGTACTGTGTGCACCCTCTAAATCGCCTCGGCAGTCTGAGGTTGGATGTGCGTCCATCAGGCAGCAGTATATGAGTTAAACGATGAAGTTTTCCCGCCCCCCACACACACGTTAGTATCATTGGCACAAGCACACACTGTTTACCTTTCGTCAGAAGCTTTTACAAAGGCACAAATTTAATCCGAAATTTGGATGGCAGAAGATCCACCAAGGACAGCTTTACACCGTGATTATATTTTCAATCCCATAGCTGGAACGGTGGGGTGTTGCCATAGGAACCGGACAAATGTTAAACGCAGCGCTGGGACTCAGCCATTATATATACGGAGTATACGTTGGGGTAAATATACAGACCTGGGATATGGCGTCCCATAGCGTAGGTGTACGTATATAAGAAAGACTTAAACTGGTGATCACTCCCCTCCTAACGTGTTCCCCACTCTGTACATATAGTGTTTTTTTGTACATAATTAGTGATTTCTTTCCTGTAATGATATATTTTGTTGTTGTTATTGATGCTATTGATTGGGGGGGGGGGGGGGGGGGGGGGCTTCAGGTGTTTCTAAAATACAGACATGAGATCTCTGCAACATATTCTAGGGGCTATATTTATGTTGTGTTATTTGTTAACGAATAAAAGGTCAATTTACCTTGTATTTAGTTTTTAGATTCTCCCATTTTTTTCGAAGCCTGTTTGGATGTTTGGAAGTGGCATCCCCTCCATTTGTTTAATGATGAAGCCGTTATGGAAATATGCCAGGGGTTAGTTGAAACGTTTTGCTCACAATAAATCAATACACGTATAGGTATGCTTTTATGCTACTCCGTGGACCAGTAGCTATTGGCCTAAATACATCATGTCAAGAAGACCTAGAAGCAATAAGCCTAAAATAGGTGACATTTTGGTGTGGTAGGCCCATTTACTAAACAGCATTTGTTGTATTCATCTCCTTAATTATCAGTGAAGTATGCAAATGTAATTGCTTGTGTGACATACAGTACAAAGTTGAGTGTTGGTGGATGGCAAGTTCAACATGGAAATAAATAATACTTACTCCCAAGCTTCTGATGAAGAATTCCTTTTGTTGGAAATGAACATATTCATATTTTTCCCTGAGCATGATAAGCTCTCTGGTGCCAGAGGCAGTCCCTGTGAATATCCAAAGTTCCAATTCATAAGTCTGTTGGATATGGTAGTCTATTTAATACACAACATAAGACAATATAAAAAGGGAACAATAAAATAACTTAACTCAACACCTATCATCATCTGTGCAGGCACACGTTACCCTTTAGTTTGTAGTTATATTGCATTGCATCGTGTATATGTTTGTGTGACATGTGGATTTCATTAATAGCCTATCCACAATTCATGGACATTTAAAAAGAAGACTATGTCAAAAGGGACATTTCATAATTCATGGTGTTTATAATTCATTGTGTTAAAAGTTCACGGTGTCTTAATACACTGGGTAAATAAAGTGCCCTTGTGAACTTCAGTTGGAGCTTAGTTGATCTACATCAGATGCAGATTGTTTAGGAGCAGTAATACACAACACAAATGTAATTTATTTGTCGTGGTACTTACTGTACATTTGTAGGTGGCGGTTTCCATGCGGACAGTGCATAGGGCTGCACACGCCAATCGAGTCTAGGGGTGCGTTTGGAAATGCGCTCCGGGAATGTGGTCAGTTTGTCGAGTGTGGTGGGCGGTGACGTCAAAAAAACATCTCACCACCACCAAAAGGCCGCAGCACGGCCTTTTCCGAGGGTTTGTACGTCTGTATACCATTTCGCGTAGAATAGATGCAAAGGAACCCTATGTAAAGTATACAAACTTTACTGAGGTAAAAAATAAGTGTAGGCCTATGTGTGATGTGTGTGGGTGTAAGAGTGGAAAACCTTTTGAACTGTTAGATTTGATCCATCAAATGGTTTCTATATAAGTTTAATAGTTTAAAATATGATTTAGTGAAGTTAGACTTTGATGAGATGAGATCGCAGTAGCCTATAGCTGTTCCACTGTATTACACGGTACCATGGCTCCTCCTACTGGCCGTCTATGGTATGTGCACCGTGCACGCTTACAGCAGCAGCAGCGCTAGACTGCGCATGTGCAAAACCCTATGAGCTTTGGTGTGAATGTTTGTTATTAATATACAAAGAAAACTAAAAGGTTTCGTTTGAAAACAGTGTCGTCGTCTTAGCAGCTCAACCCTGAAACGTACAGCTGGTAAGATGAACTGATTCACCCAATTGTTTTTACTACGTTACGTTTATAGTTTATATTATTGACTCTTTTTGTTTAACATGGAACGATTCACGAGTCGTATTTCTCTCATATCTGCTTGTTTGTAATACATGTAGGCCTATCCTAAACAAGCAGTAGTTATTGTTAATACTAGCAGCAGTAAATAGTAATACTATTGTAACGTACGTGTTTGTTATAAGTGTATCCTAAACAAGCAGTAGTTAATACTAGCAGCACTGCAGTAATACATTATATTGTAACTTGTTTGTTATAAACAAGCAGTAGGCTACTCTTTAGTTAATAGCCTACTATTTTAACTCGCTCCTCTGAAGTGTCTTGTATTGTATCTGTATCTGTATGCTGCAGGTCGAGAGAGAGAGAGAGAGAGAGAGAGAGAGAGAGAGTGTGTGTCTGGAGAATATAGTCATCAACTGAGGGACAGCCACTATCCAGTGGACAGAGCCAGGTATATTTGGCTGAACATGCAGAGTCATTAAGTTGCAGTTATGTTTGTTAATTTATCTTAATTGATACTGTATTGCTTACATTATTGTTGGGATGTTCGTTGTTGTCTCTGTGTGCACACATGTTTGTTTTGTTGTATGTATGCTTTGCGATGTAGAACATATTTATCATCGGTTTTGTGATCTGCATGGTGTCAGTCAGCTAATTACCCAACCCACAAGAGTGTGTGATTCTACTCAAACTGTCATTGATCTCATTCTGACCTCGGACAAATCCAGAATCTCAAAGAAAGGGGTTATTGTATGTGGGCTCAGTGATCATTTTATGATTTTCTGTACCCGCAAAATACAAAAACTAATGTTTGACTGTCACAAAACAGTCATATCTAGGGACCTCAAAACCTACTCTAGTGAGGCCTTTAACCTGGAACTGGAGAATCTGGATTGGTCCGATGTGCTCAGGAGCTCACTAGTCGAAGAAGCATGGCTTGGCTTTAAAACCAAATTTACATCAGTACTAAACATCATGGCTCCTTTGAGAACTGTCAGGGTCAAAACCCGCTCGGAGCCATGGATGAATTCGGACATACTGACTACAATGAAAGCCAGATACAACAAATGCTCTGAACTTCTTAAATGCAAGTCCAAACTAGCCAAGTGCAAGCGCTTCGACAGTGATCTCCAAACCAAACTGCACAACCTAAAAGCCCAGTGTAACAAGCTAAGAAACGGTGTAATTGCCATGACCAAATCAGCCAAATGTAACTTTATCAATGATAAAGCCGAGGAAATCAAAAACAATCCTCGGGAGCTATGGAAGTTACTAAACAACCAACTAGGCTGTGGTCGGAAACTAAAAACCAGGTTTACTAACATAAACATCAAATCGAATAACACCCTCATCACTGACAAACTCGATGTAGCCAACCACTTGAACATCTTCTTTACAAACATTGCAACAAAGCTGGTTAGCAAACTGCCCTCCCACTCTGGGCGTTTTGGTGTAGAGCACTTCAAAGCCTTCTACAAAAACCTTGGTGTTTGTAAAGATGATTTTAAAATGGCAATGGTAACAACCGAGGAGGTACTTAAAAAACTGAGTGCCCTCCAACCCCACAAGGCCACTGGCCATGACAATATTCCCTCCAAATTTCTCAGAGACTCAGCCTTTTCCATAGCTCCAGTCATCACCCACATAGTTAACCTCTCCATCAAACAGGGACAGGTCCCCCAAGATTTTAAACTGGCCAAAGTAACCCCCTTGTACAAAAAAGGGAGTAAATTAGAACCCGGCAACTACCGCCCTATTTCTATTCTAAGCTCCATCTCGAAAGTGATGGAAAAAATAGTCTATGAACAGGTTGAAAAGTATCTTGCCACTAATAAATTGCTGTACGAGTTCCAATCTGGTTGCAGAACATCCCACTCCACTGACACATGTCTCCTCTATTTGAGCGATCACATCAAACACGAGGTGGATGCTGGAAAATACTGCGGCATGGTCATGATGGACCTCCAAAAGGCTTTTGACACCGTGAACCACTCCATACTGGTTAACAAGCTTAAAGCTATTGGTTTTGATAGCACATCAGTGAGCTGGATGCAATCCTACCTGGAGGGGAGAGAACAGATGGTGGAGGTGAACGGAACACTGTCCCCTCCCCTCCCAGTGAGCTGTGGCGTCCCACAAGGAAGCATACTAGGGCCTTTACTAGAGATGCGCCGATCGATCGGCCACCGATCATGATCGGCCGATCATGCCTGTATCGGATCGGATCGGATTCTCAAAATAAATCAAAATTGCCGATCAAAACAGACAGTGGGACAGTGGCAAGTCTCCTTTAAGGGGGCGCCTGTTTTTGCAGCTCCGGTCGCTGTTGAGAGCTTGTAGATCCGTCTGTTTGTAGCGCAGCTGCGCAGCCAGGGAAAAAATAAGAAATAAGTTACGGGAGGCATACTATCATCCGACGGAGCAATGCTCCGAGGTGCGCTGCGGGTCGGGATTGGGTTGCGGTTAGGTTTAGGTGTCTGCCCCGGGGGAGGTTAGGGTGAGGGAGGAGGTAGGTTGTCGTTCGGACCAATGCTCCGTCGGATGAAAGTACTGCACTCATAAGTTACAGGTGGAGATGAAGTGAAGTTGGAACGGACAAGCAGATGCTTGTTAGCTTGAAGCTAACATCACAACCACTGGGCAGGCTACATGTTGCTGTGGCTACCACAGCAACATGTAGCCTAGCCTGCCCAGTGGCCAAGTCTCCTCCTCCCCGCAGAAGTCTTGCCTCCCCGCGCCGTTGGAGGCTGGGAGTGCCGGCGGCTCCATGCTGCTGCTGATCTCAAGGCTCTCAAGGCATCGCGCG
Source organism: Protomyctophum parallelum (assembly GCF_964188405.1). NCBI lineage: Eukaryota > Metazoa > Chordata > Actinopteri > Myctophiformes > Myctophidae > Protomyctophum > Protomyctophum parallelum. Next base: position 47,697,890 of record NC_139706.1, on the reverse strand, counting down.
TCCTGCCTGTTTCTGCAGCGCAGTTCGCTACGCGTTGAGAGCTTGTAGATCTGTCTATTTTTGCAGCGCTGGTGTCGGGGTTCGTTCACGTTGTCAATAAAAAAATTAATTAGATTAAAGGCGGAGATGAAGTTCAATCAGTGCTTAGATTACACGCTAATCTAAGCACTAAACTAACGATCAGCGAGCCTATACAGTATACAAGTGCTAAAACTAGCAGCCTGCTTTTTATTTTAGTCTGTACAGTGAAATGTTCAGTTGTCTGTGTCCGTGCACTGAACATGTACGGTATTTATTATTATTATATTTTTGTATTTGATGAAAGAAGAAAGCTACAGTTTACTCTCCAAGTTGTCTCTAAGACAGTGGTTCCCAAACCTTTTCACGTCAAGGACCCCCAAATTGACACTGATCAGCCCACGGACCCCCATTTGAAAAGATATGCCAGGGACCCCCATAAGAAGATTGTAGCAGTGATTCTCAAATTTCTCCACCAGTTTAATTTCAAGGACCCCCAGTTTGACTACGAACCCCCATTTCATGCCACTTCTATCTCTGAGACCCCAATTCATATTGTAAAATCAATGTTAAGTGTTAACCCAAACGGGTCCATTTGGTTCCAAACTATCCTTTTAGCTGGGGAACCCCTGGAACTCCCTCAAGGACCCCTGGGGGTCCACGGACCCCACTTTGGGAACCACTGCATTTTGAGTCTCTACAGTTTACTCTGTAACCTCCAAGTTGTCTCTAAGAGAGTCTAGAGTGAAATATTGCACGTTGCCTCAGCTTGCAAAAAAACTTTCTCATCTCCTAATTTTTATACTTACAATGTCAATGATGTGTAAGAAGAGTACAGTAGAAAATACAGTAAGTATATATGCTACACAATGGAAAAAAATATGGATTTCACGACGCTGTGATCGGTATCGGCAATATCGGTATCGGCCTATACTGTTTCCAGTGATCGGTGATCGGTGATCGGCCCCAAAAAACCTGATCGGAGCATCTCTAGCCTTTACTGTTCCTAATTTATGTTAACGACATGACTTCAGCTTGTGACTGCAACTTGTTCCTGTTCGCAGATGACTCAGCACTGCTGGTCTCGGACAGGAACAAACTGCAGGTTGAAAAGACCCTCAGCTCTGAACTCGGTAGAATCTGCACCTGGCTCGCTGATAACAAACTATCCTTACACCTGGGAAAAACTGAATCCATCCTCTTCGGATCAAATAGTAAACTCAGCAAGGCAGATGGCTTCTTGGTTAGAGTGGGTGACAATATTATCACACGAAAAGATCAAATTACCTACCTAGGTTCCATCCTGGAGGCCAATCTTTCCAGTGAAAAAATGGCCACCAACGTAATCAAAAAAGTCAATCAAAGAACAAGATTCCTTTACAGGATCTCCTCACTGGTCAGCAAAAACACCTTGAAGACCTTAACAGGAGCCCTCGTACAAGGCTTCTTTGACTATGCATCCACCTCTTGGTACCACAGCACCTCAAAGCCCTTAAGGGCTCCAGACCTCCCAAAACAAACTGGTGAGGCTCCTACTTGGCCTCACCCCCCGAACCCACCTCACCCCTGCCCACTTTGACAGGCTGGGATGGCTTAGGGTCGTCGACAGAGTACAGCATCTTGCAATGGGTCTGGTTCACAAGATTCGATACACCACCAAGATACCCATGTACCTGTCTAAATACTTCCTTAATGTAAACGAAGTCCACACCCACAACACCAGAGGGAGTGCAACAAACCATGTACAACCCAGATTCGGCACAAACAAGGGACTAAATTCTTTTTGCTCCTATGCCACCAAAATGTGGAACGCCCTACCAACAGTCATTAAGACATGTGAATCCCTTGACTCCTTCAAAACCGCTCTCAAAGGGCACCTACGGATGGCTGCAATTCGAAACTGGCCTCTGTAAAATCTGAATCCCCCCCACCCCCCCACCCCATTTTCCCTCACTGTATATTGTATCTTTTCCCTTTTTTGCTTCCCATATGATGAATTCCTGTTCTGTTCTTTAGCTACATAGAAATGTCTATTTGTATGTCTCTAAATGTTTGTATGTCTTTAAATGTTTTGATGAATTGAACAATGTGGACCCTGTTGTAAACAAGTGTAATGCTTAATTGGGTCGTCCACTCACAGTTGACAGTCTTTGTATTGAGTTTGTGCTTAAAATGTACTGTAAATTCTACAAACTGTTAATAAATATTTCAATCAATCAATCAATGCCAATAAAGCCTTTTGAAATTGAGAGAGAGAGAGAGAGAGAGAGAGAGAGATGGCAGGGGGGGGGGGGGTAGATTGATTGATTGAGCCTTTTATTCACAGTGTGTAGAATGGGTACATTTCAAACTAATGTACAGGTCAATAATACAAAAACTGCTTATTTGAGGACGAAACCATGAAAAGCACGGACTCGTTTACATCAGGGTCCTCCATTTTCAATTAATCAGAACATTTAAAGACATAGAACAAGGGGGGAAAAAGGAAATCATATTTATACAGTTGAATATAGTAAAAAAAAAAGGAAAAACATGAATTGAAATAGGGGCGTGACTTTGACTTTATTAAAATGTGGCATTCCACATTTTAATGTGGCATTCCACATTTTAATGGCATAGGAGCTAAATGTATTCAATCGCTTGTTTGAGCCGAATCTGGATTGCATGTGGTTTGTTGAACTCCCTCTGGTGTTGAGATTGTGGACTTCATTTACATGTACATATATTATTTCTTTTTTTTCTCCAAAAATAAAAAACGCTTCCTCTTTCGCACTACCTAAAAAGCGTCCGTGGCCACAGTACAGTAGCCTCCCTCGGACCCAGGCTCCCAGCCTTTACTGTGAGTGAGTTGATGCTGCAGGGACTCTGGGAGCATACCATTATAACGGGGATTTCCACCCAGCCGCTGTTACTACTTTGCTGGCCCAAATTGATTCACATTTTGCTCACACTTACATTATGTCGCTGTACAGGTTAATTGGGCTAATATTTAGCAAAAGAAAAATTGCCTAAGCAAAAATAATCTGCGATTGGACTCGTAAAATCACGGTTGACGATAGATTCGTATCTTCACCCAACCCTATGCTATATGTTTGTCAATTAGAGAATTGAGAGGATTTATTTGTCTCTCACAATTAAAGTTACCCATGCAGGCGTGCCTGGGTAGTGAAATAAAGTGGCCCTCTGGAGTGAGTGTGGAAATATAGTGGCCCTCTGGAGTGAGTGTGGAAATATAGTGGCCCTCTGGGGTGAGTGTGGAAATATAGTGGCCCTCTGGGGTGAGTGTGGAAATATAGTGGCCCTCTGGGGTGAGTGTGGAAATATAGTGGCCCTCTGGAGTGAGCGTGGAAATATAGTGGCCCTCTGGAGTGAGTGTGTATTATGTAAACACAGTGGCCCTCTGGGGTGAGTGTGGAACTATACTACCTACCTAATCCATTCCAGCGGCAGGCTATGAAAATGGGCAGGGGTGAGGTGGGTTCTGGGAGTGAGGCCAAGTAGCCTGACTAGCTTGTTTTGGGAAGGCTGGAGCCTTGTTTTAAGGGTGTTTGAGGTGCAAAAAGGTCACTTGATGTGGGCCAGAACCAGTTGCGGACCCGCACTCACACACATTCACTCATACAGCATTGTTTTCAGTCTGTTTTCTCAGTCACTGCTATAAGTAGCCTCTCTAGAGAGAGAGAGAGAGAGAGAGAGAGAGAGAACATTTGAAAGTAGAACAATTCAATTTGAAGGGAGAATAAAACATTTGAAAGTAGAACAATTAAAGTGAAGACATTACCTGTCTAAGCAAACATTTACATTTGCAAATTATCTGCAGTTGTAGTTATTACACAACAGGTCTTAAGCAGGTCTAAGTTCATAGAATAATGAAGTATTCAGAAAATGTCAATCAAAAATAATGACACTCAATGCTTCACCTACTAGAGTCTAGTATGTGAGTCATTTTGGATTAAAAAATAAATACAGTAAATAAATACTTGAACAGTTAGTCTTCCCGCCATGACTGTCTCTGTGTCAAAAAGAGTCACAAATAAGTTGCTCAATTCCGACAACAGCAAGTGGATTAATTATATTAATTTCAGTATATAGGCAATAAAACTATATATAACAAATATCCCATTCCACAACCCCGGCTGCCAGACTATAAGTCTCCAGTTAATAAAGTCCTTCCTTATTCACTTGATTTCAGACCGGAGTCCAGACTACAGGTGAAGATGAACTCTCCAGACTCGTAAGAACTGCAATACCCATGATGCATCACTCCCAGGTGAAGATGAACTCTCCAGACGTTTCTATTAAACAGGAAGCTGAAGAAGTTTCTATTAAACAGGAAGCTGAACATGTTTCTATTAAACAGGAAGCTGAAGACCACCCACACCTCAGTAAGTTTCATGCCTTCCTTTTAACCCATTAACACATTGGCTGCTACAAAATCCTGCCAGGCTTATTCTTCTGGTGCTATGTCCTACATTTTTCGGGGCCCACAGCAAAATGTTCTCTTATAGCGAGAATTAGAGTGGTGCCGATACCGATACTGGTATCGGATACTCTGTCGATACTAGCCTAAAGTACTCGTACTCGAGTATCTGAGCCGGGCCAGATACTTTGAGACGAGTACTACAACATTCAATTGACACGGCTGAACGCTCAATGCAACGGGAGCAAGTCTGACCCAACACGGCAGCAAAATGAGCAAAGCGCCCAAAACGGCTGATCTACAAGCATAAATGACAACTGACAAGTGTAGAAGGGAGATCCATCGGCATCTATGTTTATGCTCTGATGAAAAGTCAGAAAGTAATGTAAACCTTTTATTTACAGTTTGGCTTTAACCACTGATAATGTGGGAACCACAGACCAAACTGTAATAAAAAGGTTTACATGACTTTCTGCCTCAGTCCGTATATAGCGAGCTGTAGTGAATAAGTAGAGAACAGAATATGGGATAGATTTGCACCGCTCACTTCACAGGGGTGTGATTACTTGCGCAAGCAGAGCGCGCAAGTACTAGTTTCGCCCAGGGCCCGTATGCACCGTCCCAGCACTTTCGATGCACCGTCCCAGCAAATGACGTAATGACTACTTGTGCCTAATACGGCAATGATGTCAGATTACATACATGTATACATAGGAGCATTACCTTTAATCCTCCCGACACTAAAACATATCGTCATTACGTCAACATGGTATAACTAGCTGGTATAACTAGCTCTCAATGATGACGTAATAAAGATGTGGATTAAAGGACCCAATGCCAGAGTGTAATTGGTTTTATATGGTGACGTAATGACGATATGTTTTAGTGTTGAAAAATATTTGCTTGGCCGACTGGCAGCGTGAACAAGACATTTGGCGCTGATCGCTCCAGTAGTTTGTGAGATTTGATCACCACAGTAGTTTGTGAGATTTGGACACTACAGAGGCAGACTCAAAGACACCTTTACAGATGCACAGACACACAGGCAGACAGACTCACAGACCCAGATGCACAGACACACAGGCAGACAGATTCACAGACCCAGATGCACATACACACAGGGAGACAGATTCACAGACACACAGGCAGACAGATTCACAGACCCAGATGCACAGACACATAGGCAGACAGATTCACAGACCCATACGCAGACACACAGGCAGACAGACTCACAGACCCATTTACAGACACGCAGACACATAGGCAGACAGATTCACAGACTCACAGACCCATTTCCAGACGTACAGAGCTATGCAGTGGATATTTTTTACATAGATTGTTATGCTACCATCGGTCCACATTTCAAGCTTTCATTGTCAGAAGTGCTTATGTTTCATAACGTCATGCACTGTGACTAATTTGCTTCCAAATTAGAGCTTGTGTGTGAAGTATAATTTAAATAATAAGGACCTATAACATGAAATTCAACTTTTTAAATTTCTTTTGTGTTTTTTTTATCCCCACAAATAACCAATTTTGAACAATCAGGCTTTCATATCATATGGGTGCTTTAATGGAAATTGCTCTCAGGAACAGCTCAACTGATTTTGTCCTCATCATGATGTCATCAATGTCACCCTACTTTGTATAATTCCACCTCTTCTTCAGTTTTCCGTTCCAAATTTGCATTTCCACTTTGTTTACAATGTCCGCCATTGTTGATTTTCCAAGCTGGCATGGAATGGAAACAAGCCTGCTTTTATCTAGCATCAGTATGACTCAAATATTAAATAATCTGCATATCAGCACCCCCACCACCTCAAGGAAGCTCTGAGAAGGAAGAGAAATGGTCACGTGACTGGGCTGCGCCATGACACTTTGCATATAATCGGTTCAGGAATATAAATGAAGACATATCACAGGTTATTTTCTAATCACTTACTGTTCGATGTGCCCAGAGTGCACAGTATATAATTTTATCTGAGGATCTAAACAGCAGCAGGTATCGTTTCTGGCTCCGAAGTATCGCGAGATTTGGCTGCCAGACAGGAAGCGGTGGGAAGTCTTGCGATACTTGGTACGTTCAGAAAGGTACTTTGTGCTCTTTAGATACCATACCTTCTATAAAAATACACAGTGTAAACATCGAAAAGCAACACAGTAGACAATAATGTGTTACATGTCTTCTGTTATTTTCCAGAAGTGATTACTTTACAAAATGTATCAGTGATTCATAAATAATGTTTGTTCATGAGCTGGTCACTGAGCTCTCATTGACTCCAGTGCAACTTCCGGGTGTAGTTTGGCTCCCATGAAAGTGTCCATGAAACTGTCATGGTGCAGCACAGTCACTATCTTCCTTCTCAAAGCTTCCTTGCACCACCTCAGGACATTGTGGTATTGCAGCTAAAACTGCTTTCAAAGTCCAGAAAGAAATGACAAGGACTGGTTATATCAGAGTGGTGATTGAGGCTCAAACCATTAGAAATAAGTTTGAGGGACATAGACAATATGATATTACATATTAAAAACAGTTTTAAAATGCATGTTATCTCAGCTTTAAATTGTTTCAGAATTTCATGATTCAAATGAAATATTTGCTGTAACATCATTATTAGTTTTGGTGTTAAAGTAACTAAATATATGACTTTACGTAATTTTTTTTAGTATTTTGCTAAAATCTTGCTAAAACTTTCAGAACTATAGTAACCTGTAGTTAATAACGGTTTAGTCAATCTTGTCTTGGTAGGTAATAGCTCTCATTTTGTACATGGAAGAACAATAGATTTACATTTTAGGAATCCAGTGTTGACCATCATGTTATGTTTCTGCTCCTAGACATCCTGCACATGGTTGTGTGTAAAGAGGAGGTTTCTTCTAAACAGGAGAGGAGCCCCAGTCTGCTCCAGGAGGAACCAGAGCCTCCACACATTAAAGACGAACAGGAGGAACTTAAAGAAGAACAGGAGGAACTACTTCAAAAACCAGAGGAACCTGTTGGGTCAACATTGACATTACTAGCAGTGAAAGGTGACGATGCAAATGATGAAGAAGATATATCTTCCCACTGCTCTGAAGTTGTAGTTGAACTTGAATCTGACACTGAAGTCACTGAAGACAGTGATGATTGGGAGGAGACAAGTAAAGACGATGATGACGAATGGCATGACAAGAGTTTCAGGTACTCGGGTTTCCTGAAGAAGCACCAGAGTGTGCACACGAGAGAAAAACCTTTCCAATGTAAACATTGTGATAAGAGCTTTCCCTCATCATCCTCTCTGAAGACACACCTCCGTGTCCACACTGGAGAAAAACCTTATGAATGTAAACATTGTGACAAGAGTTTTAGTCAGCCAGGTTCCCTGAAGACACACCAGCATGATGTCCACACTGGAGAAAAGCCGGCTTATCAATGTAAACATTGTGACAAGAGTTTCAGAAAGTCAGGTAACCTGAAGAGACACCTTCGTATCCACACTGGAGAAAAACCTTATCAATGTAAACATTGTGACAAGAGTTTCAGAGAGTCAGCTTTCCTGAAGACACACCTTCTTGTCCACACTGGAAAAAAACAATTCCAATGTAAACATTGTGACAAGAGTTTCAGACAGTCATATAAACTGAAGACACACCAGTGTATCTACACTGGAGAAAAAGCATTACAATGTGAACATTGTGACAAGAGTTTCAGACAGTCATATAAACTGAAGAGACACCTTCGTGTCCACACAGGAGAAAAACCATTCCAATGTAAACATTGTGACAAGAGTTTCAGTGAGTCAGGTAACCTGAAGAGACACCTACATGTCCACACTGGAGAAAAAACATTCCAATGTAAACATTGTGACAAGCGTTTCCATAATTCAGGTAACCTGAAGAAACACCTTCATGTCCACACAGGAGAAAAGCCATTCCAATGTAAACATTGTGACCAGAGTTTCAGAGAGTCAAGTACACTGAAGTCACACAAGTATGTCCACACAGGAGAAAAAACATTAAAATGTCAACATTGTGACAAGAGTTTCAGACAGTCATATAAACTTAAGATACACCTTCGTGTCCACACAGGAGAAAAACCATTCCAATGTAAACATTGTGACAAGAGTTTCAATATTTCAGGTAACCTGAAGAAACACCTTCGTGTCCACACAGCTGAAAAACCTTATCAATGTAAACATTGTGTTAAGAGTTTGAGACAGTCAGGTACACTGAAGTCACACCAGCGTATCCACACTGGAGAAAAACCATCCCAATGTAAACCATTCCAATGTAAACATTGTGACAAGAGCTTTACCGCATCATCTTCTCTGAAAACACACCAGCGTATCCACACAGGAGAAAAACCTAACAAGAGTTTCATTCGGTTAGGTCAACTGAAGACACACCTTCCTGTCCAGACATGAGAAAAACCTTTCCAATGTAAATATTGTGACAAGAGCTTGAGTCAGTCATGTACCCTGAAGACACACCAGCTTGTCCACACAGGAGAAAAAACCTTTCCAATGTAAACATTGTGACAAGAGCTTTACCAAATCATCTTCTCTGAAAACACACCAGCGTGTCCACACAGGAGAAAAACCATTCCAATGTAAAATCACTTACATCTTTTAAAACAGGCAAAAAAAGGTCCACCTCCCCAATGGAGAGGAAATGATCACTTCTCCTTTATTGCGGCTAACTGTTAGCACAACCCCCAGTTCCCAGTGCCACCATACGCGTTCACTTCAACAGACGTACTGCTTGTGACATAACGCTCCGCCATAAGGAATCTAACTATCTTCCGCTTCTGGCGGAATGCTCCGTCTGATAAGCTTTATTATTGATATCAAACCGGATCGCTGATTTCTATTTTTTTAATTATTATTTTGGCCTGGCCTTTCCTTCTTTAGCTATCCTATAGGGTTGCGCAACCGTGCCCCCGTCCGCATCCCATTATACAGGCTGACTAAAAAGCTGAATAACTTGAAAAATACGAAGCTCTCCGTGGTTTGGATAAAACGTGCGATGTTCGGAGGTCTTTGCTGATTATCCGGTGGTCTAGATGGAAACATTGGCGCTTTCTAGAGCAAGGATGGATATAGTTTAGCTCGCTAGCATTGACGCTATTTATTTAGCATTAAGATGGACGCACACAACAGGATATCTGTACTGTGTGTGCACCCTCTAAATCGCCTCGGCAGTCTGAGGTTGGCTGTGCGTCCAGCAGGCGGCAGTATAATGCAGTATACGCCCCCCCACACACACGTTAGTATCATTGGCACAAGCACACACTGTTTACCTTTCGTCAGAAGCTTTTACAAAGGCACAAATTTAATCAGAAATTTGGATGGCAGAAGATCCACCAAGGACAGCTTTACACCGTGATTATATTTTCAATCCCATAGCTGGAACGGTGGGGCGTTGCCATAGGAACCGGACCAATGTTAAATGCAGTGCTGGGACTCAACCATTATATAGACGGAGTAAACGTTGGGGTAAATATACAGACCTGGGATATGGCGTCCCCTAGTGTCGGGGTAGGTATATATACGGACATGGGAAAGAAATAATTAAACAGGTGACCCCCCCCCTCCTAACGTGTTCCCCACTCTGTACATATAGTGTTTTTTTGTACATAATTAGTGATTTCTTTCCTGTAATGATATATTTTGTTGTTGTTATTGATGATATTGATGGCCAGCTTTGTCTTTGTGTGAACACAAACACGATGATTTGATTGGCTGATCATCTTCCCATAGCGATGATTTGATTGGCTGATGTACATATTGAGGCTAAAAAGACCTGAATGACATTTGTGATGATTTGATTGGCTGAGCATGGAATGTGATGTATAATGATAAGAGCACCCCTCACTTCACACAAGTGTGATTTTTGTTATTCTTCATTGCATTGGGCCTGATTGGAAACAAGACCATAAGGACTTATTTTTTGTGTTCTCCCTTTTGGAATCCATGTTTGCTGTTATGTCCAATCAATATAACCTAGAAATTACTAAATGGTTACTAATTTGTTAAAAATCTCTCCCTCCAATGAATTGGTTGGTTTAAAGCAGCTATAAGCAATAATATGTGAACATTTTAATGACCTTTTTTTTCTTTTCAGACAGCCAGCAATGGGTAGAACGCTCCCAAACAAAATGTAGTCTCACATCTAGGGGCTGTAATCTGCATTCAAAGATCTTTACTAGAAGCTTTGTCATTGGTCGATTTGCCTGTCTGTTTCCCGATTGGTTAGTCATTGCGACCGTTTTTGTTTTCTCGACCAATGACAAAGCTTCTAGGAACATCTTTGAATGCAGATTACGGCCCCTAGATGTGTCACAGAGACTACATTTTGTTTGGGAGCGTTCTACCCATTGCTGGCTGTCTAAAAAAAAGAAGATTTTGACATATTATTGCTTATAGCAGCTTTAATACATTTGTATGTGTACTCATTAAGATAAATACTTGTCTGATTGGTTTGACCTGTTAAATGTATTACATCATACTTTACCTGCGGAAATGAAATGCACAGCATTGTTGAAATTAAACATTGTAATTGTACCTTTTCAATGCAGATATATCTGAAAATAATATTTGCAGTAGCCAATAAAGTTTTACCCCCACCCTGCCCAATTTAGTCTGCATGCCAATGAAGTCCTCCGCACACATGTCTATGTGTAGTCACTGGCACTGCTGTTGTATCCTACTGAGCGGAGCCCACGCCGCAGCTCACCTAAAAGGAGCTGTGATTGCCTCTTTCTCTGGAATGTTCATTAGGGAAGTTCAAAACTTTGCCCATTTAAATATAATCGGTAACCACTTGAGTAGAAGTACTCAAGTTTGTTAAGTACTCAACAACTATAGCCCCCCCCCCCTCTCTCCCCGCATTAGGGGAGTTAGAAACAGCCTCATACATGATTGTACTAACTCCCCTCATTAGGGGAGAAACAATCTGTAGGATGTTTGATCATCCAATTACATCATATTTTATATAGTTAGTAGAAATATAGATATATAGAAACTCTATATTCTTATAGAGTAGAAATTTTTAGTGAACTATAAATAAATACTACTCTATTCTACTGTTCAGTAGGCTATAGCAGGATTCCGATTTGGCACTTTAAAGGACCTCAATTGTACACAATTGTAGTTATATTGCATTGCATCGTGTATTTGTTTGTGTGACATGTGGATTTCATTAATAGCCTATCCACAATTCATTTCACAGGACATTTAAAAATAAGACTGTCAAAAGGGACATTTCATAATTCATGGTGTTTATAATTCATTGTGTTAAAAGTTCACGGTGTCTTAATACACTGGGTAAATAAAGTGCCCTTGTGAACTTCAGTTGGAGCTTAGTTGATCTACATCAGATGCAGATTGTTTAGGAGCAGTAATACACAACGCAAATGTCATTTATTTGTCGTGGTACTTACTGTACATTTGTAGGTTGCGGTTTCCATGCGGACAGTGCATAGGGCTGCACACGCCAATCGAGTCTAGGGGTGCGTTTGGAAATGCGCACCGGGAATGTGGTCAGTGTGTTGAGTGTGGTGGGCGGTGACGTCACAGAATGCGTTCAGTGTGCCTTATTTACGAACGTCCACAGCTGTGACGCAATCACACGATTCACACCGGACAACCCCAGCTTCAGGGTAGGGTCGCTAAGTGCGGGCACTCGGCACACCCGCAGCGGTGCAGCGCACTGGATTTTCGCACCGAGTGCACTGAATAAACGAACGACAAGGGAGCACACCAGTGCATTCAGGGCGATGCACTGTGTGCAAAATAACAGTCCACTTCCTTCTTTAGGTACGCATGCATTCAGAGCCGAAGAGTTTGATCAATCCTCAAGGGGGCCCGTCCCGTCCCCCGCAGCCCCGCCTCCCCGCACCCCCCCCCCCCCCCCCCCCCCGCCGCAGCGCGGAAAAAAAGAAGTTGTTTTCGCTGGTACTTTTAAAGCAGCTTCTATAGGCCAATGTCCAAGCCAAGATGAGGACTTTCAGGACTATATTATTATGAGAGAGAGAGAGAGAGAGAGAGAGAGAATAGGCGGCGGGTGCGTTTTACCTTTGGGTAGGCTACAGAATTGCGTTGGGGGGGACTGTCGCGGCCGAGCGAGCGAGGCGAAGCGAGGCCGCTGCCGCGGATTTATTTATTTCCCAAATGGTCTAAAAATTAGTTATTTAGCATACTTTTACCAATGAATTAGCCTATACACAGACAGCGACTGATCAGTCTATTTTGGACGATATGGGTCTTTTCGCGAGTCAGTGTGTAGTCCAGACGCGTCACGTTCCTATAACGGCAGTGGGTGCCCCCCCTTCCCCCCCCCCCCCCTTCCCCCCCAGCGGTGGAAAAAAAACGAGTTTTGTTTTTTCGGTTGGTAATTTATTTACAGTTTGCTAATGAACACAGTGTTTCAGTTCACAACGAACACATTAAATTGTTTCAGTATCTTTTGTTTCAACATTTCAGCATGATCAATGATAAACAGTAAAGCAGTCGCTTTGTGGCGGTCGCTTACGAGGAAAGTGTTTCTAGAGTCCTTACATTACAGCTATAACATTAAATTGTTTCAACATCTTGTTTCAACATTTCTGCATGATCAATGATAAACAGTAAAGCAGTCGCTTTGTGGCGGTCGCTTACGAGGAAAGTGTTTCTAGAGTCCTTACATTACAGCTATAACATTAAATTGTTTCAACATTTCTGCATGATCAATGATAAACAGCTATAGCAGTCGCTTTGTGGCGGTCGCTTATTGACGTACCATTTAACGTACGAGGAAATTGTTTCTCCTAACAGCTGCACGGCTGATGAACTCGTTGGCTATAGCATCCATGTCCAATTCCTGCACCATGTCGCTGTGACAGTTTATCAGAACCAGGTGATTGAGTCTTGCTTGTCCCATTGTGGATCGCAAATATGTCTTTAGTCTCTTTAGCCCTGAAAATGACCTTTCTGCTGTGCATGATGTGACAGGGACAGTCAGCACTTGTTTCACCAGTCTTACGGCCTCTGTTAAAGTAGATCTGGCGATCCCCCCCTCCTCACTTTTGAGGAACTCCACGACATCATGAAAAGTAGACCATGGAACTCTATGCCGCTTTGCCATGGCAAGCAACATGTCACGATGCAGTGTCAGCAGCTCACTGTCAAAATCACTCCCATAGTAGAACTGCACTATGCTTTTGCAGTCGCCCTTCCCGACAAGAAAGTCCTCTACAGCTCCCATGTGTTGGTGCGTCGAAGCACTAAATCTAGTTTAGTCAAATGGAATTGGAAATGAATCCTGTACTGTAATGTATGGACATTTATAGGCTACTCTCTACCTGGCAGCAGAACAAAAGCCACCTTATTAGCATTTGAATGCCTATATGGGCGGCGGCCCAACACCTATCTGGCCCGCGCCCGACGCTGCACAAGCTGGTATGTGACTACGTGACATTTTCATTCAGGACAGTCACTATACAGTGGGTGCATATTCTGCTATTAAAACAGAATGCCAGTGGGTGCAGCTGCGCTTCTGCACCCCCGGAGTTGACGCGGCTGGTGTAGTCTCACTAGTCTGTGGTTAGGTCTCTTTGGTGAATTCTTGATCAGTGTTATTATGTCACGCCTCAAGAACAACTACAAAAGAAACCCGATTAGCACTTTTTAACACCTCTTGGACGGCCGGTGTCTCTCAAGACAGACTGTTGCCTGAGGAACAACAGGGGAGGCGCTGTTTTCCCGAATATTTGACGATGGGATTCTCAGATTGCCGGCGGAGAGGTCCAAAATGTTCGGAATTCCCAGAAAATATGTAATGTAAATGTAAAATGTCCACGAAAATCTTCATGGGGGCCGAAAGGGGCCCTAGGATTCTTCATGGGGGCCATGGCCCGTGGCCCCCACAGACTCTACGTCGCTGCATGCATTCACATTGGAACAATCCGTAACCGAATACACTTCACCCCATACGGTCCCGGGAACGGTACGCATCATTCACACTACCACAACATCTGCAAAGTGGTCCCGAGTGCGCACCCGGGACCATAGTGTGAATCATCCCCTAATCCCACTCTTCATTGTATGGGACATCTGCAATAACCTGTTAATTTGGTGTCCATACAAGGAATTTACAATGTATGTACGTCTGTATACCATTTTGCGTGGAATAGATGCAAAGGGACCCTATGTAAAGTATACAAACTTTACTGGGGGTTCCGAGAGGGGCTAACACAGACAGTATAGGCCTATATGAAAAAGTAAATTGGTAGAAAAAGAATAAGGCCTATGTGTGATGTGTGTGAGTGGAAGAGTGGAAAACCTTTTGAACTGTTAGATTTAATCCATCAAATGGTTTCTATATTATAAGTTTATATTTAAAATATGATTTAGTGAAGTTAGACTTTGATGAGATGAGATCACAGTATAGCTGTTCCACTGTATTACACGGTACCATGGCTCCCCCTAGCGGCCGTCTATGGTATGTGCACCGTGCACCCTTCCAGAAGCAGCAGCGCTAGACTGCGCAATGTGCGCATGTGCAAAACACAATGAGCGTTGGTGTGAATGTTTGTTATTAATATACAAAGAAAACTAAAAGGTTTCGTTTGAAAACAGTGTCGTCGCCTTAGCAGCTCAACCCTGAAACACAGCAGGTAAGATGAACTGATTCACCCAATTGTTTTCACTACGTTACGATTATAGTTTATATTATTGACTCTTTCTTTTTAACATGGAACGATTCACGAGTCGTCTTTCTCTCATATCTGCTTGTTTGTAATAAATGTCTCCGTAAACAAGCAGTAGTTATACTAGCAGCAGTAATACTATTGTAACTTGTTTGTTATAAACAATTAGCAGTAGTTATAATACTAGCAGCAGTAATAATATTGTTTGTTAACAAGCAACAGTATAAATAACATTGTATCACTCCTCCAAAGGGAGCTATAGCTCTCTTGGCTACGTGGCTTGTTGCCTGGCCTGCCCTGCTGAGTTGGAGATCAGGCTTCGATTACAGCTCAGGGTGCCAAACGTTACAATATACATTGATTGGTTGCATAATCACTATTAATGTCAACATAACGTTACATCAGTGTGTTGTCTTTTTGTAGTGGATAGTGGATGGGGGGCTCGTTTACATCAGGGATTCAGGGTCCTCCATTTTCAATTCATGAGAACATTTAAAGAAAAAAAAATCATCATATTTAGGCTATAGGATGGTTCTGTTTTGACTTCTCCTCTGCATGTTGTAGTATTTAGATGGTTCTGTTTTGACTTCTCCTCTGCATGCTGTAGTGTTTAGATGGTTCTGTTATGACTTCTCCTCTGCATGCTGTAGTATTTAGATGGTTCTGTTATGACTTCTCTGGATGCTGTAGTGTTTAGATGGTTCTGTTATGACTTCTCCTCTGCATGCTGTAGTGTTTAGATGGTTCTGTTATGACTTCTCCTCTGCATGCTGTAGTGTTTAGATGGTTCTGTTATGACTTCTCCTCTGCATGTTGTAGTATTTAGATGGTTCTGTTATGACTGCATGCTGTAGTATTTAGATGGTTCTGTTATGACTTCTCCTCTGAATGCTGTAGTATTTAGATGGTTCTGTTATGACTTCTCCTCTGCATGCTGTAGTATTTAGATGGTTCTGTTATGACTTCATGTTGTAGTATTTAGATGGTTCTGTTTATATGACTTCTCCTCTGGATGCTGTATTGTTTAGATGGTTCTGTTATGACTTCTCCTCTGCATGTTGTAGTGTTTAGATGGTTCTGTTATGACTTCTCCTCTGCATGCTGTAGTGTTTAGATGGTTCTGTTATGACTTCTCCTCTGCATGTTGTAGTATTTAGATGGTTCTGTTATGACTTCTCCTCTGCATGCTGTAGTGTTTAGATGGTTCTGTTATGACTTCTCCTCTGCATGCTGTAGTATTTAGATGGTTCTGTTATGACTGCATGTTGTAGTATTTTATGGTTCTGTTATGACTTCTCCTCTGCATGCTGTAGTGTTTAGATGGTTATTTTAAGACTTCTCCTCTGGATGCTGTAGTATTTAGATATAGGCCTACAGTTAAATAAAGTAAAAAAGGGAAAAACATGACTTTGACTTTGTTATGGAGGCCAGTTTCGAATCGCAGCTCTCAAGTAAAAAAAGTGTGGGCACCCCTGCTGTACTCTGTCGTCATCCAGGGGCCACATGCGGCCCCCACCTTCACTTCATGTGGCCCTCAGGTTAATGTCAGAATACTGATATATTATTGATTCGCAAACATGACCCGCTTTAATTACTTCAGTCTAATTAGTAGCTTAATGAGTAGTATTAAAATGATATTGTCTTTTTTATGTCCAATGTATTTGTATTTAGTTTGTAAACATCATCATTTTTCGACCGCGGTCGAGATCATGGATTTCACAATGTGACGCCAGGCTTCCCAGTCCTTCATTGCCATCCCCAGTTCCTGCCTACTGATGCGTGTCTCCCTAGCGATGACATCAGGGAACGACCGTTTTCTACCTCTGGTCTGCTTTGAGGCAGGACTCCAGAGAAGAAGGGAAGATATAACCTCATTGTCAGCGCTGTAGCAGTGGCCGGCAAACTGTGTTCTTCTGAATTGGACTAGTGAAGAAACACGGGGAAGGCTGCCGTATATCAGATTAGTCGATGGGTGGCTCTTCCAAGACAGATTAACATACAGTAAAGCAGTTGATAGGCTGAATGTTACAATTCAGAAAATAGCAACAAAAATCGTATCAAGCCTTGCACTGTCTGTGAACGCCGCTCGTCAAAACAGCCGCCTCCGTTATTTTCAATGAACCTTTCGCACACCGGCGGCGCCCGACACGCATTCACGCCTCGCCTGACGCTCCGATACGCCACTGTTCTATTTTCCAGGCGTTGCCGCGTCGCTGCGCACCCGGTGTGTGTTGGGCTTCATTATACATCATTCATCATATATCATGTCATTAACAACTGTGATTGGTTGGTTACATTTACAATAGCCTAATTGGCAGACATAGAGACACACGGGGACTACAAATGTCACGCCCCCAAATGAGACAGCGGCCCCACTTCTGGTCCGTTTCAACAATGTACTGCAGCTGTCAATGCAATCCCTATGAGAGGCATCATAAAATACCCTCATTTCACACAGCTGTCAATGCAATCCCTATGAGAGGCATCATAAAATACCCTCATTTCACACGTCCATTACTGAGGCTGTAGCTATTATTTTGTGTTCTAATAAAGTTTCCCATAATATGTTTGATTTGTCCTTTTCAATGTCAAATAACTGCCATCTGAATATACAACCCACAATATACTATCATTTACTCCATCAGAGATTCTAAAGCGCTAGCATTGTAAATCTCAAGTTAAAGGGGTCTCACGGTATATACGTCACGGTCGCATCCCTTGAGGTTTTCAATACCCAGATATATTTGTTGTGTTCCGTTTTATATAATATGACTAATTACTAATACTCATCTGGAGAATTCACTATAGGTAGTTGAAAATGTCAGGATACGCCACTCCTCCATTAACCTGGGTTATTTTCCCATGCAACTATTCAGCCAAGTTAATTATACAACAAGTTGACAACGGTAAAACACACCGTCGGAGCTCCGCGGTAGGTAGAACATATCAGTAAGCCTGTGACATGTTCAAAATATAGACATGAATAACAAAGTCAGTCGGGATCGGGATGTATTATTGAGAATTCCGCTCTTCAGCGTCGGTGCTCGTAGCCTCGTAAAGGATGTATTATTGAGAATTCCGCTCTTCAGCGTCGGTGCTCGTAGCCTCGTAAAGGATGTATTATTGAGAATTCCACTCTTCAGCGTCGGTGCTCGTAGCCTCGTAAAGGATGTATTATTGAGAATTCCACTCTTCAGCGTCGGTGCTCGTAGCCTCGTAAAGGCAGTGACGCCCCATAAATGGATAACTCATTCAAGGTGAAATACATCCTCTATTGAGAAAACAACATTTTATGTCAACAAAGAGACTTCATGGGGCACGGTGGCACAGTTGGTAGTGCTGTCGCCTCACAGCTAGAAGGTCCTGGGTTCGATTCCCGCTCGGGACGCTGTGGGTGCTGGCGGCGTGTTTCCTCCTCCGCGTCATCAGTGCCCATACCCGAGGCCGTGTTGGCGAAAGGGCCTTTCTGTGTGGAGTTTGCATGTTCTCCCCGTGTCCCCTAGGGTAGGTACCCTCACAAAAACATGCAGTAATCCTGGTCTCTAAACTGCCTCCCCCTGGCCAGCCGGGGCACCTGATGGGGAGGAATGGAACTGGTTGGAATAACGTGTTCCTTCCACGCGCTACGTCCAACCAGGGAAACTCCCCCCTGTCAGGTGTAAAGGAGCAACTTGGACACTCAGGCATGAAGGAAGCATGAGTTCAAGTCCGTTGCTCTCCCCAGGTTGGCGGAGGGTGTGTAGAGCCCAGGATCACATTAGATAATTGACACAGGGGTGAAAAATGGGTTACAAAATCGTGGGATAAAAATTATAGAAAAAAACAAAAAAAAAACAAAGAGACTTCATACATTTGGAAATAAATTGATTTTTATTCAAATCAATATAGTCTTCAGTTAATTTCATATTATTTTAAAAGTAGGCTAACTACAGTTGAATTTCAATGGACTTCTATGGGCTGGCCTGCAGTACACCGTTCTAACGGACCAGAAGTGGGGACGCTGTCTCATTTGGGGGCGTGACATTTGTGGTCCCTGTGTGTCTCTATTTCACCTAATTTCCCCTTTCATTTAGAGTTCTCCGTCCGGGGGACGGATTTCCGTCTTGAGGACTTCATATTGGCCATATATGAGATCAGTGCGAATCTGCAAAAACATTTAATAAGAGGGGTGTATGACATTAAGTCATCAAAACACAGCATATACTTGCTACTAGTACTAAGAGATCTCTGCAAAGTCCAAATGACCAAGCTTCCATTCACACTCAAATAATATATCGATCAGCTGCTCAGAATGCACCACGCGCTGCTGAATGTAGCCCGGCAATACCGAAGTGTTGGCGTGCCGGTGTCGTGACTCGTGCGCACTGCTGCGCAGACAGTAAATAGCAGATCTGCAAGTTCACAGTGTGTCACGAATGCTACGCGCTGTGAGCTTGTATTTCTGCTATTTGCTGCACGCAACACTGTGCGCAATTATAAGTCTGTTGTGCTCGATTCGATTCCCCCTGCTATTCTGACTTAACACAAAGCGTGCTAACGACTCCCGCAAACTGATTACCCTGTACGCTACAATGATAGCATTGAACGACCTTTCTTCTCTTATAGCGAGAATCACACAGTATACCTCAAAAGAAAGCTTAACTTGTCCACTCCAAATTTTTATATCGCGCCGAGGGACGGTGGTGTTTTTTCCTCCGAGGTGGAAAGACTGTTGTGACACGGTTAGTGTTGCTGCCCACATCCCGTAACAACAGCGCATTTGCATTGTTCCATCTTACCGTCGTTGATCATCATGATAAAGAAATAACCGCTCACCGAGGGACGATACAATCTGTGATAGTTTCTTTATTTGAGTATGAAGAAAAAAGGAGACAGAAATCTGACCGGCTTTTTTCTTGCTTTAACCCCTGCATATTGTGACGTGTGGTGACAAAAGCTGTATATAGCTCAGGATTTCAATTCCAATAATAGCAACAATATTGCTAAAACAGTAATATGCCATTAGGCTGGCCCTCTGGGATGAGTTTGGAAATTTAGTGGCGCTCTGGGTTGAGTGTGGAAATATAGTGGCCATCTGGGGGGAGTGTGGAAATATAGTGGCTTTCTGGGGGGAGTGTGGAAATATAGTGGCCCTCTGGGGTGAGGTGAGTGTGGAAATATAGTGGCCCTCTGGGGTGAGTGTGGAAATATAGTGGCCCTCTGGAGTGAGTGTGGAAATATAGTGGTCCTCTGGGGTGAGTGTGGAAATATAGTGGCCCTCTGGAGTGAGTGTGGAAATATAGTGGTCCTCTGGGGTGAGTGTGGAAATATAGTGGCCTTCTGGAGTGAGTGTGGAAATATAGTGGTCCCCTGGGTAACAAGAAGACTCGCCCCGTTTCTGTTTTCCTCCCAGAATGTTCCCCAGTGAGGGGTGGGAGAGGCTGGACAGCAGACGGCTGGACTTTGAATTTCTCTAACTATAAACCTTCATGACAGCAGACAGCCTAAGTACAAATATAATTTATGAAAATCTACTACATTGAAGTCTGTTCACAGAAGTTGTTGTAGGATATGTGGGGATTATCTAACGAGGTACCATTTGAGTGTGCAAAACCTTACATATACTAAATAATACTAAATTGTTTATAGGGTCAATATAAGTAAAATAATATAGCCTTTCTACAGGAGTATCTTTTTATATTTTTCCAAAAAGAATACAAACAGCCAATAGCATATTACAAAGTTATCCCCCTCACTGGTGACAATTCCGGGAGGAAAAACGGGCGGGCACCGGGTCGAGTCTTCCGGTATTCGTCCCCTGTAGTGAGTGTGGAAACACAGTGGCCCTCTGGAGTGAGTGTGTATTAGGTAAACACAGTGGCCATCTGTAGTAGTGTGGAACTATACTACCTACCTAAGCAATTCCAGCGGCAGGCTATGAAAATGGGCAGGGGTGAGGTGGGTTCTGGGAGTGAGGCCAAGTAGCCTGACTAGCTTGTTTTGGGAAGGCTGGAGCCTTTTTTTTCAGGATCTTTGAGGTGCAAAAAGGTCACTTGATGTGGGCCAGAACCAGTTGCGGACCCGCGCTCACATGCATTCACTCATACAGCATTGTTTTTCAGTCTGTTTTCTCAGTCACTGCTATAAGTAGCCTATCTCTCAGAGAGAGAGGAAAAAAACATTTGAAAGTAGAACAATTGAATTTGAAGGGAGAATAAAACATTTGAAAGTAGAACAATTCAATTTGAAGTGAAGACATTACCTGTCTAAGCAAACATTTACATCTGCAAATTATCTGCAGTTGTAGTTACTACACAACATGTTTTAAGCAGGCCTACTTTCATACTAGAGTCTAGTATGTGAAGAGTCATTTTGGATGAAAAATAAAAAAATAAAACGTTTTCCCAACCTCTGAACAGTTAGTCTTGCCACCATGACTGTCTCTGTGTCAAAAACAGTCACAAATAAGTTGCTCATTTCCGACAGCCAGTCAGCAAGTGGATTCATTATATTAATTTAAGTATAGGCCTATAGGTAATATTTTAGGCCAATAAGAAAAAAACTATATATAACAAATATCCCACTCCACACCCCCGGCTGCCGGACTATAGGTCTCCAGTTATTAAAGTCCTTCCTTATTCACTTGATTTCAGACCGGAGTCCAGACTACAGGTGAAGATGAACTCTCCAGACTCGTAAGAACTGCAATACCCATGATGCATCACTCCCAGGTGAAGATGAACTCTCCAGACTCAACCATGGACGCTTCTATTAAACAGGAAGCTGCAGAACTTTCTATTAAACAGGAAGCTGAAGAACTTTCTATTAAACAGGAAGCTGAAGAACTTTCTATTAAACAGGAAGCTGAAGATGTTTCTATTAAACAGGAAGCTGAAGACGTTTCTATTAAACAGGAAGCTGAAGACGTTTCTATTAAACAGGAAGCTGAAGATGTTTCTATTAAACAGGAAACTGAAGATGTTTTTATTAAACAGGAAGCTGAAGACCACCCACACCTCAGTAAGTTTCATGCCTTTCTTTAACACATTAAGACCAAAGTAACCCCCTTGTACAAAAAAGGGAGTCAATTAGAACCCGGCAACTACCGCCCTATTTCTACTCTAAGCGCCGTCTCGAAAGTGATGAAAAAAATAGTCTATGAACAGGTTGAAAAGTATCTTGCCACTAATACATTAATGTACGAGTTCCAATCCGGTTTCAGAACATCCCACTCCACTGACACATGCCTCCTCTATTTGAGCGACCACATCAAACACGAGGTGGATGCTGGCAAATACTGCGACATGGTCATACAAAAGGCTTTTGACACCGTGAACCACTCCATACTGGTTAACAAGCTAAAAGCTATTGGTTTTGATAGCACATCAGTGAGCTGAATGCAATCCTACCTGGAGGGGAGAGAACAGATGGTGGAGGTGAACGGAACACTGCCCCCCCCCCCCCAGTGAGCTGTGGCGTTCCACAAGGAAGCATACTAGGGCGTTTACTGTTCCTAATATATGTAAACGACATGTCATCAGCTTGTGAATTTCAGAACTGTAGTAACCTGTAGTTAATAACGGTTTAGTCAATCTTGTCTTGATAGGTAATAGCTCTCATTTTGCACATGGAACATGGAAGAACAATAGATTTACATTTTAGGAATCCAGTGTTGACCATCATGTTATGTTTCTGCTCCTAGACATCCTGCACATGGTTGTGTGTAAAGAGGAGGTTTCTTCTAAACAGGAGAGGAGCCCCAGTCTGCTCCAGGAGGAACCAGAGCCTCCACACATTAAAGATGAACAGGAGGAACTTAAACAAGAACAGGAGGAACTACTTCAAAGACCAGAGGAACCTGTTGGGTCAATGTTGACATTACTAGCAGTGAAAGGTGACGATGAAAATGATGATGATGAAGAAGAAGATATATCTTCCCACTGCTCTGAAGTTGAAGTTGAACTTGAATCTGACACTGAAGTCACTGAAGACAGTGATGATTGGGAGGAGACAAGTGAAGACAACGATGACGAATGGCATGACAAGAGTTTCAGTTACTCTGGTTCCCTGAAGAAGCACCAGAGTGTGCACACGAGAGAAAAACCTTTCCAATGTAAACATTGTGACAAGAGCTTTGCCTCATCATCCTCTCTGAAGACACACCTCCGTGTCCACACAGGAGAAAAACCATTAAAATGTGAACATTGTGACAAGAGATTCAGAAAGTCATATAAACTGAAGATACACCTTCGTGTCCACACAGGAGAAAAACCATTCCAATGTAAACATTGTGACAAGAGTTTCAGACAGTCAGGTAACCTGAAGAGACACCTACTTGTCCACACAGGAGAAAAAACATTAAAATGTGAACATTGTGACAAGAGTTTCAGTGAGTCAGGTTCCCTGAAGACACACCTACTTGTCCACACTGGAGAAATACCATTCCAATGTAAACATTGTGACAAGAGTTTCAGACAGTCAGGTAACCTGAAGAGACACCTACATGTCCACACTGGAGAAAAACCATTCCAATGTAAACATTGTGACAAGAGTTTCAATAATTCAGGTAACCTGAAGAGACACCTACTTGTCCACACTGGAGAAAAACCATTCCAATGTAAACATTGTGACAAGAGTTTCAGTATGTCAGGTAACCTGAAGGCACACCTTTGTGTCCACACTGGAGTAAAACCATTAAAATGCAAACATTGTGACAAGAGTTTCAGAGAGTCAAGTTCCCTGGAGACACACCTTCTTGTCCACACTGGAGAAAAACCATTCCAATGTAAACATTGTGACAAGAGTTTCAGACAGTCAGGTAACCTGAAGAGACACCTACATGTCCACACTGGAGAAAAAACATTCCAATGTAAACATTGTGACAAGAGTTTCAATAATTCAGGTAACCTGAAGAGACACCTACTTGTCCACACTGGAGAAAAAACATTCCAATGTAAACATTGTGACAAGAGTTTCAGTATGTCAGGTAACCTGAAGGCACACCTTCGTGTCCACACTGGAGAAAAACCATTCCAATGTAAACATTGTGACCAGAGTTTCAGTGAGTCAGGTACACTGAAGTCACACGAGTATGTCCACACTGGAGAAAAACCATTCCAATGTAAACATTGTGACAAGAGTTTCAGACAGTCATATAAACTGAAGATACACCTTCGTGTCCACACAGGAGAAAAACCATTCCAATGTAAACATTGTGACAAGAGTTTCAGTGAGTCAGTTTCCCTGAAGACACACCTACTTGTCCACACTGGAGAAAAACCATTCCAATGTAAACATTGTGACAAGAGTTTCAGTATGTCAGGTAACCTGAAGGCACACCTTCGTGTCCACACAAGAGAAAAACCATTAAAATGTAAACATTGTGACAAGAGCTTTACCGCATATTCTTCTCTGAAAACACACCAGCGTATCCACACAGGAGAAAAACCTAACAAGAGTTTCAGTCGGTTAGGTCAACTGAAGACACACCTTCCTGTCCAGACATGAGAAAAACCTTTCCAATGTAAATATTGTGACAAGAGTTTGAGGTAGTCAGGTACCCTGAAGACACACCAGCTTGTCCATACAGGAGAAAAACCATTCCAATGTAAACATTGTGACAAGAGTTTGAGTGTGTCAGGTACCCTGAAGTAGGGATGGCCAACCGATAACCGTTAGCCGTTAACCGTTAATTAATTGGTTACCGACAACACTAACGGCTAATGTTTTACCGATAAAAAAAAAAATATTTTATTTTGAAGCGCCGAGAGCGGGCACCGCGGCCAAGGCGCCAAGCCCCTCTTTCCACCTGCACTGTCAGTGCAACCACGCATGTGCCGTGAGCCGTGACTTCCACTTCCCCCAAAACAAAAACACTGCATGTAGTGGAGGAGGGAAAAAGAGGAGGGAAAAAGAAAAAGAAAATACGGAAAATGAAACAGCGCGCCAAAAGAAGTACCGTTTGGCAGCACTTTACACAAAAGAATGCTGATGAGGTAACTTGTAATCTGTGTAATTTCACGATGAAATATACCTCCAGTACTTCAGCAATGAAGTATCACCTGGAAAACCGCCACCCAACACCATCGGGTGCAGCAGCACAAGCAACCCTGCCTGGCATGCTAGCGTTCGCAGGGAGGAGATGTGACCCAAACAAAACAGAGGCGATCACACAGAAAGTATGCTCTATGGTTGAATGGGACACTATGCCAATCAGTGTTGTCGATGGTAGGGGGTTTCGGGCATTGATGGGCTACGTCGAGCCCAACTACCACATTCCATCAAGGCAGACCATCACCCGCCGCATTCAGGCACGATTTAAGTTGGGAAAAGAAACGCTCAAATCACAACTGGATCATACCGAATCTGTGGCTATAACGACGGACTGCTGGACTGCACTGACCACAGAGAGCTATGTGACAGTAACAGCGCACTATATTGATGAGGAATGGAACGTTAAATCAGCCATCTTGTTGACACAGAGCATGCCTAACAGACACACGGCAGACAACTTGGCAGCCAAGTTGAATGATTCGGTGGAGTTATGGGGATTGGCCGGGAAGGTGTGTGCATGCGTGCATGATAATGCTAGTAACGTCGTCTCGGCAAATTCCCCCGCCCGGGTGACATGGGACTCGGTTCCCTGCTACGCACACACACCTGGTAGGTCCGATCGGTGAGGTAGGAGGAGAACCACTTTAGTGCCGTTCCACCGATGCCTAGCTCCGCTAGGGTTTCTAGGAGCAGCTGGTGGTTCACTGTGTCAAATGCTGCTGATAGGTCTAGGAGAATCAGTACTGCAGAGTGGGAAGCAGCTTGGGCAGCATGTAGTGCTTCTGTGACTGCCAGCAGGGCAGTTTCTGTGGAGTGGGCCTTCTTGAATCCGGACTGGTTGGGATCCAGCAGGTTGTTCTGTGAGAGATGGAGAGAGAGCTGGTTGGAGACGACACGTTCAATGGTTTTAGA
This sequence comes from Protomyctophum parallelum, assembly GCF_964188405.1. Classification (NCBI taxonomy): domain Eukaryota; kingdom Metazoa; phylum Chordata; class Actinopteri; order Myctophiformes; family Myctophidae; genus Protomyctophum; species Protomyctophum parallelum. The sequence goes on along the minus strand of NC_139706.1, from coordinate 47,671,842 downwards.
AATAAATGAAAGGAGTGATACCGGTCTGTAGTTCTTGACATCTGAGGGGTCAAGGGTTGGTTTTTTGAGGAGTGGTGTTACTCTGGCTGACTTGAGGGCAGATGGGACGCAGCCTGAGGTTACTGAGGTGTTGATGATGGAGGTGATGAAGGGGAGCAGATCAGGTGCGATGGTCTGGAAGATTGGAGACGGGACAGGGTCAAGAGGACAAGTGGTAGGTCTAGAGGATGTTACTAGTTGTAGAACCTCGTCTGGGGAAAGAGGAGAGAAGGAGGACATGCATGGTATGTTGGGGTTGGTGTTGGTTGAGTCAGATGCCACTTTATGTGGGAGGGGAGGAAAGGAGCTGCTGATATCATCAACCTTCTTCTCGAAGTAGTTGACAAAAACATCAGCAGTGAGGGATGAGGGTTGAGTGGGGGGAGGGGGTTTAAGGAGGGAGGTGAAAGTGGAGAAGAGCTTCCTTGGGTTAGAAGTACAGGATTGGATTTTGGTGTGGTAGAAGGAGGTTTTAGCAGTGGTTAGTGAGTGGGCAAAGGCAGAGAGGAGTGAGTGAAAGTGTGAAAGGTCATCTGGTAGCTTTGACTTGTGCCACTTTCTTTCGGCTGCCCTTAGAGGTGTTCGTTCAGATCTGAGAGTTTCAGATAGCCAGGGAGCCGGTGGACATGAGCGAGCTGGCCTGGATGAGAGCGGGCAGTGTTGGTCGAATGCAGATGAGATAGAGGAGAGGAAGGATGAGGTTGCAGTGTCAGGTGAGAGGGAGAGGAATGACTCCAGGGAGGGTAGAGAGGAGAGAATAGAGGATGAGAGGGAGGAGGGGTTTAGGGATTTGAGATTGCGTCGGGAGGTGACGTTCGGGGGGTTAGTATGTTTAGGCGGGAGGGTGGAGAGAGAGAGGGAGAAGGTTATGAAGTGGTGGTCAGACCTACTTAAGGGGGTAACAGAGAGTGTGGAGGGAGAGCAGGCTCTGGAGAACACAAGGTCCAAAACATTACCAGCCCTGTGAGTGGGAGGGGAGGGAGATAGGGAGAGGTCAAATGAGGCCAGAAGGGATGTAACGGGAAGATACTTCTCTGCGGTAGGAAGGTTGAAGTCACCCAGTAGAATCAGAGGGGTGCCATCTTCCGGAAACGAGCTGATCAGAGAGTCTAGTTCTTCCAGGAAGTTCCCGAGAGTTCCAGGAGGGCGATATAGCACAATGAGGATGAGGGGGACTGGCTGTGATATTGAGATGGCATGAAATTCACATGTGGACAGAGAAAGGTGAGAGAGATTTAAGACACGGAAATTCCATTTGGGGGATGTTAGTAGCCCTGTACCCCCCCCTGTGCCTGTTTGGCGAGGGGTGTGGGTGAAGTTGTGTGAAACAGAGAGCGCGGCGGGAGTTGCAGTGTTATCTGGGGTGATCCAGGTTTCAGTCAGAGCAAGGAAATGCAGAGACTTGAGGGAGGCGTGGCCTGAAATGAATTCAGGCATATTCTTTTTGGTAGCTGCGTGGCAGTTCCATAGTCCTCCCTCCACGACAATATGGTGACTGGGTGAACGAGCTGGATAGATGAGATTTGACGGATCTCTGTGACTGGAGAAGTAGTGTCTAGGGCGACATGAGGAGGACAGTATAGGGACGGTGGGAAAGCACATTCTAAACAGGTATAAGAGATAATAATAATAAAGTAATAATAATAATAAGGTACAATAATAATAAGGTACAACTAGTAATTATAACATAATAATAGGAAGTAGGAAATAAGTTGATACAGAACCCCTAGGACGGCCTCCTTCGATGTGTCTGGGTGTCCAGGTCTTTGGATTGGACACTAGGCTATATTAGTCGGCCTGTGTGATTTTTTGGGTTGGAAATTGGAACGATACAGCGGAGAAATTGGAACGATACAGCGGAGAAATTGGAACGATACAGAGAGGAGATTGGAAAGGTACAATTTGACTAAGTAAGTAAAAACACAGACAGAAGACAAGTACAAGAATAATAAAGAGAGGAAAAAGTATAGAAAAAGTTCAGAGTATTGAGTTCACTCACTGTGTACCAAGTAGCCGGTTAACAAAGCAAGTGCAGAGGTGAGACCCGTTAGTCAAATCGCCTTTGTAACTGGCCACTATATATAGTGTTGGAGGTTTATTTCCTGGAAATTGAGGGCGTGGCTAAAGTGTTCAAATGAGCCTGTTTGATGGCTGAGTTGATAGCAGTTAGCCAGTCCTAATTAATCCCTTTGTCCAGTTTCAAAGGTACAATTTGACTAAGTAAGTAAAAACACAGACAGAAGACAAGTACAAGAATAATAAAGAGAGGAAAAAGTATAGAAAAAGTTCAGAGTATTGAGTTCACTCACTGTGTACCAAGTAGCCGGTTAACAAAGCAAGTGCAGAGGTGAGACCCGTTAGTATGAGTTAAACGACGGAGTTGTCCCGCCCCCCACACACACGTTGGTATCATTGGCACAAGCACACACTGTTTACCTCGGGGTAGGTATATATACGGACACAAGAAAGAATTAAACAGGTGACCCCCCCCCCTCCTAACGTGTTCCCCACTCTTTACATATAGTGTTTTTGTACATAATTAGTGATTTCTTTCCTGTAATGATATATTTTGATGTTGTTATTGATGATATTGATGGCCAGCTTTGTCTTTGTGTGAACACAAACACGATGATTTGATTGGCTGATCATCTTCCCATAGCGATGATTTGATTGACTGATGTACATATTGAGGCTAAAAAGACCTGAATGATATTTGTGATGATTTGATTGGCTGAGCATGGAATGTGATGTATAATGATAAGAGCACCCCTCACTTCACACAAGTGTGATTTTTGTTATTCTTCATGTCATGTCTATGAATTGATTGCATTGAGCCTGATTGGAAACAAGACCATAAGGACTTATTTTTTGTGTTCTCCCTTTTGGAATCCGTGTTTGACTGAACTCTGTTGCTGTTATGTCCAATCAATATAACCTAGAAATTACTAAATGGTTACTAATTTGTTAAAAAAAACAAAATTCTCCCTCCAATGCATTGGTTGGATTAAAGCAGCTATAAGCAATAATATGTGTTTTTTTTTGTTTTTTTTCCAGACAGTCAGCAATGGGTAGAACGCTCCCAAACAAAATGTAGTCTCTGTGACACATCTAGGGGCCGTAATCTGCATTCAAAGATTTTTACTAGATTTTTTGTCATTGGTCGATTTGCCTGTCTGTTTCCCGATTGGTTAGTCATTGCGACCGTTTTCTTTTTCTCGACCAATGATAAAGCTTAACATCCTACAGAAACAATATGTAGGATGTTTGATCATCCAATTACATCATATTTTATATAGTTCTGTGTTGGAACTAGTAGAGTAGAAATATTTAGTAAACTATAAAGAAATACTACTCTATTCTACTGTTCAGTATAGCAGGATTCCGATTTGGCACTTTAAAGGACCTCGATTGTACACAAGGTAAACCAGCATATCTGGTCACATCCTTTCACATGGCTCTTAACGTCAATGGAAATTAATATACTTTCCAGATCCTGTATTAAGGACATGTCACACAAGGGTTCCTGCAATCATCTTTTAATAAATGTCTTGGCCCAGATTAGAAAACTGAATGAATTAAATAAACATTACTGGGCATTACTCAGGAGTCAGAAAATTATTATCTTCGCTACATTTTGTCTATTGTCTATATACACACACAGACATTACATTCATGAATCCACTTGCTGACCGGCAGTCGGTATTGAGCAAATTAGTTTGATAGGGGTTTATATGTGACCATACATTAACATCCTATAAGGCAAGATTTTCAAGATAATGTATGGTCACAAATAAACCCATATCGAACAAATTTGCTCAATACCGACAGCCGGTCAGCAAGTGGATTCATGAATGCATGTAGGCTATAGACAATATTCTCTGCAAATAATAATAATACAATAAAAACTATATATCAAATGTCCCACTTAACAAAGAAACATAATAAGGCTACATCTTATGATTCTTATCCACCATCTTTTCAAAAGTGTCGACGAATCGTTCCGTCTCTCCCATCAGCTCCTCGTGCCTTTTCTCCTCCTCCTCTGCCTCCTGATCAGGACCTCCATGACAGCATCAACTGACAGGCGGGGGGGGGGTGGGGGGTGTTCAGATGGTACAGGTGTTGCTGGCGGTGTCGTGGGGGGGGGGGGGGGGGGGGTTCAGATGGTACAGGTGTTGCTGGCGGTGTCGTGGGGGGGGGGGTTCAGATGGTACAGGTGATGCTGGCGGTATCGTGGGGGGGGGGGGGGGTTCAGATGGTACAGGTGATGCTGGCGGTATCGTGGGGGGGGGGGGGGTTCAGATGGTACAGGTGTTGCTGGCGGTGTCGTGGGGGGGGGGGGGGGTTCAGATGGTACAGGTGATGCTGGCGGTATCGTGGGGGGGGGGGGGGGTTCAGATGGTACAGGTGATGCTGGCGGTATCGTGGGGGGGGGGGGGGGTTCAGATGGTACAGGTGATGCTGGCGGTATCGTGGGGGGGGGGGGGGTTCAGATGGTACAGGTGATGCTGGCGGTATCGTGGGGGGGGGGGGGGTTCAGATGGTACAGGTGTTGCTGGCGGTGTCGTGGGGGGGGGGGGGGTTCAGATGGTACAGGTGTTGCTGGCGGTGTCGTGGGGGGGGGGTTTCAGATGGTACAGGTGATGCTGGCGGTATCGTGGGGGGGGGGGGGGGGGTTCAGATGGTACAGGTGTTGCTGGCGGTATCGTGGGGGGGGGGGGGTTCAGATGGTACAGGTGTTGCTGGCGGTGTCGTGGGGGGGGGCGGGGGGGAGGTTCAGATGGTACAGCTGTTGCTGGCGGTGTCGTGGGGGGGGGGGGGGGTTCAGATGGTACAGGTGATGCTGGCGGTGTCGTGGGGGGGGGGGGGGTTCAGATGGTACAGGTGATGCTGGCGGTGTCGTGGGGGGGGGGGGGGTTCAGATGGTACAGGTGTTGCTGGCGGTGTCGTGGGGGGGGGGGGGGTTCAGATGGTACAGGTGTTGCTGGCGGTGTCGTGGGGGGGGGGGGTTCAGATGGTACAGGTGAAGCTGGCGGTGTCGTGGGGGGGGGGGGGTTCAGATGGTACAGGTGTTGCTGGCGGTGTCGTGGGGGTCGCTGGACCAGGGGGAGCTGACTTGGACCAGCATGATGCAATAACGACCGGTGGGGTCACGGATGGTTTTGACCCTATTGCATCATGCATGTTCCTCATGTATGTTCCTCTCTTCTGAGATCTCTGCAACATCTTCTAGGGGCTATATTTATGTTGTGTTATTTGTTAACTCAAGCGTTCAAGTTGAATAAAAGGTCAATATATAGAAAGTAATGTATAAACACCTTTACCTTGTATTTAGTTTTTAGATTCTCCCATTTTTTCGAAGTCTGTTTGGAAGTGGCATCCCCTCCATTTGTTTAATGATGAAGCTGTTATGGAAATATGCCAGGTGTTGGGGACAGGTTAGACAGCTTGATGGGTTGCTATGGTTACTATGGTCACGTGGTGTTGGGTGGTGTCAGACAGGTAGTAAAGTCAGCTGTTCACTGGTGTCATTTCATGAATGGAAGGAGAGGGGGTGAACGACGGGGAAGTCCAACTTTGCTGACCGCTTTACAAACGCAAACGCCATGCTGCTATCTGTATAAGATTCTGCACAACGCACTTTGTTACGATGTTTTAATATAACTTTAATAAATGAATAAAACGGAGTACACTGGAGAAGTGAGTCCTTGGCATGCAGCGCGTCTGGCAGTACATTTCCCCGCTTTTAGCCTCTCGGTGGCTTAATAAGTTCGTCGCCACCTACATTGTCAGCAAATAGTGACACAAATGGAACGATTAGAGTCATGGAAGGACCCGACAAGTCACACGTTGACGCAGAGCAAACGAGCCACGCAAACAATTGAATGAACACAGCTGAATGAACACAGCCACGGACACACACAACCGGGACCCGAGCACTTCAAATGACAAGCGGTAATGTAACCCTGTCGCGTTCTGCTGTTGAACTAAAGTTGGTTCGTTTGGATCAGTTTGAGCGGGTTATGCCGCTGAGTGGAAACTGGAAACTGACATTGTCTTTGTGATGCGCTGTGGATGCAATTGTGCGCCCGCCGGGCTAAACTGTATCGTGTGCGTGACAATTAACGTGCATTGTTCTCTGAGCGATCGCCGATCGCTGTGACTGTTTTCATGTGGCTGGCTTTGCATTGGATTCTCATTGTGTAATTTGCTTGCACATTCAAAATGAGTGTAACGAAAGTGGGATCAAATGTTGGAAAACAGGACATGGAAAAAAGGAAAATGAATCTCTCTGGAAAGGCTCTTGCAAATAAAATCGAATCAATCCAAAAGGAACACAAAAGGAAAGTGAATGAAATAAAGGCTCTGATGACCTCCATCAAAGAGCTCATGAAAAATGCCAAAAACGTTTCACTGGTTAAAGAACAACTTGATGCTTTGACGCAATTGTCTCACATTTCTAATGAACTATATGTTTCTCAAATAACTCTTATTCCACACGATGAACAAGGAAAACAAAATGAATGGTTCTCAAATGTTAACAAATATAAAGATGGTCTCATTGAGGATGTTTATGCCTGGTTCTCACAAATTATAGGACCCCAAAATAAACCTCAGCTAGAGGCTCAGTGCAGGCCTATTGAAAGGCCTATGCAGCATGAGGCTGCTGAGGAGGAAAATGGAGATCATGGATACGTGGAAAATGTGGACGTGACTTTGCCCCAGTCAAATCATGTTCATGATGCTCAGGAGGATGTTAGGCCATGGGACAGCATATCAAACGCAAACAGCGAGAGTCACGGTTCAAAGGTGTCCTCCACTGCATCACAATGTGTCATGGTTGAGGCTGAAATGGCGGGTTTAGTGGCTCGGCAAAGGTTGCTTGCACAAAAACATGCTCTTGAAGAACAGGAAGCTCAACTAAGAAAACGAAAGGAACAATTTCAGCTTGAAGCAGACATAGCCGAATCAGCTGCAAAATTAAATGTTTTGAGAACCTCTGGGTCTGGAGTAGGAAGTGCTGCTTCTCAGAAATTGGACGGAATGGAATCCTACTTCGAAAGTGGCCTCAATATTAATACAGAGGCATTATCACACAAGGATGGGATAGGAAGAGGACAACCTACAGTTGTTGGAGGGGACACAAGGCCACAGGAAAGACAACATGATGGAGTCAAACATCTACAGAGGCCCTCAGCGCCCGCACAGGCACGGAGCATGGCCCCAGAGGCTAGAGACATACATACTTCTAGGAACACCACCAGTGAACAGAACAACATGACGGCCATAATGCAAAAACAAAATGAGATAACTTCAATGTTGGTGCATCAGCAATGCATTGCTTCACTACCTAAAAGAGAGATCCAACTGTTTGATGGCGATCCTCTGCAGTACCATGGTTTTATACAGTCATTTGAACAGACCATAGAAAGGAGGACTGACAACGCTGTCGATCTCTTGCACTATCTAGAGCAATTCACTAGGGGGCAGCCTCAACAGCTAGTCAGAAGTTGTCAACACATGACTGATGGCACTGGATACGCTACAGCAAAGGCTTTGCTCCAAGAACATTTTGGAAATGAACACGTCATAGCATCTGCTTACATGAATAGAATCTTCTCATGGCCAGCAATTAAGTCTGAGGATGGTAAAGCCCTACAAGCATACAGCCTATTCTTGCGAGGCTGTTGCAATGCCATGAAAAATGTGTGCAGCCTATGTGACTTGAATACATCTGCAAACATGCTCTCTGTGATTAAGAAGCTGCCCTACGAGTTAAGAGACAAGTGGAGAACAGAAGCATGTAACATCCAGGAAAAGCATCACAAACGAGCTTTGTTTGCTGATATTGTAACTTTTACTGAGCGACAGGCGAGAATCGCTACAGACCCTGTATTCGGAGACATACAAGATGCTCCAATGATGGGGGCTTTCAAGGAAACTGGCAGGGCTAAACCTGTGCCCCATTTCCAGGCAAGAGGGAGCAGTTTTGCCACAACATTATCTACTGTTGAAAGAGACATTCATTTGAAACACGAAGCCAAAGATGGACCCGAGAAGACTTGTCTTTTCTGCAAGAATAGTGCACATGCACTGGAGTCATGCATTTTATTGGAGGGGAGAGCTCACAGTGAGAAGATGGAGTTCCTGAAGAAGAATGGAGTCTGCTTTGGTTGCTTGTGTGCTGCAGGGCACATCAGCAGACTGTGTACGAAACGTCTGTCTTGCAAGACATGTGGTGCACGGCACCCCACCTTACTCCACATCCACCCTGAGAATGGAGATGCAGAGGAGGTCAGGAATGACTCAGACAGAGCAGTGGTTGAAGTCCATACCGGTGGTCTTACTGGGGCCGGTGATAGAAATTGTAAGCTTGCCATCGTACCAGTTAAGGTGAAGGAAAAGGGAGGTCAAAGGTCAGTGGAAACGTATGCCTTTCTAGACCCAGGGAGTACAGCGTCCTTCTGCACAATGGGTCTGATGGATAAACTGGGACTCTCAGGGAGGAAAACAAGGATTATTTTACGCACCATGGGCCAAGAAAGGGTGGTTGACAGTTGCATTGCATCTGACTTGGAAGTCGCTGGATTGGACAGTGACTGTTACTGCGAAATGCCTCAAACCTTTGCACAACACCAAATGCCTGTTAATAGAAGTAACGTCCCACGGCAGCAAGATTTGGAAAAATGGCCTCACCTGAAGCACGTCTATCTGCCACAGATAAATGCAGACGTGGAGATGCTGATTGGCTTGAATGTTCCCAGAGTCTTGGAACCACTGGAAGTCATCCGAGGTGTGAATGGAGGACCATATGCAGTAAAGACTATGCTCGGATGGACTGTAAATGGATCACTTGGAGGAGATGGCAGTGATGAACCTATGACCCAACCTGCCATCAGCATTAACAGAATCTCTGCTGTCACTCTTGATGAACTCTGGAACCAGCAATTTAAGTCAGAATTCCCTGAAAACAACCAGGATGAACTGCTGGAATTTCTGGAAATTGCTAACAAGACAGTGGAGCTGGTTGGATCATTACTGAAGACCATGGAGCAAACGCCTGCATTTGAGGAAGCTCGACAGCCGCAGCTGGATGCCCTAACCCAGCAGCACCTTACTACTATGGGGGACCCCAAAGAAACACATAGAGCAGAGTTGCTGAGCATCCTGAAAGAGAGAGATCTAGGACTCCAGGCACATGTGGAAGACACAAACCAGAAACCCTCGGAGAGACTGTACATAAAGCAGACTGAGTTGGAGACACTCTCTGCTGAACTGGCCGAGGTGTTGAGCAGTAAGCAGCTTCTGGAGATGAATCTCAAGATTCTTCAGATTCATGAGCATTCACAAGGCGGACTGGAGAAAGCTGTGGAGAAGGAACTCTCTGAGAAACAAAACTCTCACACTGGAGAACTGCATAATAAGCAGTTACAGAAGCCACTCGACGATCAAAAGTCTGCCCAGGAGAGCACCGTAAAGGACATAGAGCCGGTGAAGTGGAAAGCGCAGGAACGACAGAAATGGACGAAGATCAAGCAGAACTTCCTAACTTAACTCATGCCAGACAGGAATGGACTTGTGTGACAGGTTCGGATTAAGACCCGGACCAGCTTCTCTGCAGATCTGCCCTCTTCAGGAGTTGTGAGGGCGTCGCTTCTTTCCATGGATTTGGATTACAAGTGACTTTTTCTTGACATTGGAATACTTTGACTTTTTCATGACGGATTATTCGTGTTTTTGCGTGTTGCTCGATTCAAGACCTGCAATGGTCTACTGAACTAGGAACTCAATCGCAAAAAGGACAAACGGTTGGAGAAAGAATGTAATGTGTTTTTCTATATGAATTAATGCCTTGATAATTATTACTGTGTATTTATGTGTAATAATTAGGGGCCGGAATGTTGGGGACAGGTTAGACAGCTTGATGGGTTGCTATGGTTACTATGGTCACGTGGTGTTGGGTGGTGTCAGACAGGTAGTAAAGTCAGCTGTTCACTGGTGTCATTTCATGAATGGAAGGAGAGGGGGTGAACGACGGGGAAGTCCAACTTTGCTGACCGCTTTACAAACGCAAACGCCATGCTGCTATCTGTATAAGATTCTGCACAACGCACTTTGTTACGATGTTTTAATATAACTTTAATAAATGAATAAAACGGAGTACACTGGAGAAGTGAGTCCTTGGCATGCAGCGCGTCTGGCAGTACATTTCCCCGCTTTTAGCCTCTCGGTGGCTTAATAAGTTCGTCGCCACCTACACCAGGGTTTAGTTGAAACGTTTTGCTGTATGCTTTTATGCTACTCCGTGGAACAGTAGCTATTGGCCTAAATACATCATGTCAAGAAGACCTAGAAGCAATAAGCCTAAAATAGGTGACATTTTGGTGTGGTAGGCCCATTTACTAAATGGCATTTGTTGTATTCATCTCCTTAATTATCAGTGAATGCAAATGTAATTGCTTGTAGGTTGACTGTGACATGTACAAAGGTGAGTGTTGGTGGATGGCAAGTTCAACATGGAAATAAATAATACTTAAGGCTCATACATAGTCTGGATTTTTACTCACCACCGCTCAACGTTATTTCAGCTCCGGTGGTCACCTCACCACCGGAGCGGTGGTCAGCTCACCACCCAAAATCCAGACTATGAATAGGCCTTTACTCCCAAGCTTCTGATGAAGAATTCCTTTTGTTGGAAATGAACATATTCATATTTTGAGCATGATAAGCTCTCTGGTGCGAGAGGCAGTCCCTGTGAATATCCAAAGTATCAATTCAAAATAGGGAACATAAAAAGGGAACATTAAAATAACTTAACTCAACACCTAAAATCATCTGTGCAGGCACACGTTACCCTTTAGTTTGTAGTTATATTGCATTGCATCGTGTATATGTTTGTGTGACATGTGGATTCCATTAATAGCCTACAATTCATGGACATTTAAAAGGGACCCTATGTAAAGTATACAAACTTTACTGGGGGTTCCCAGAGGGGCTAACACAGACAGTATATGAAAAAGTAAATTGGTAGAAAAAAATATAAGTGTAGGCCTATGTGTGATGTGTGTGAGTGGAAGAGTGGAAAACCTTTTGAACTGTTAGATTTGATCCATCAAATGGTTTCTATATTATAAGTTTATATTTAAAATATGATTTAGTGAAGTTAGACTTTGATGAGTATAGCTGTTCCACTGTATTAATACACAGTACCATGGCTCCCCCTAGCGGCCGTCTATGGTATGTGCACCGTGCACGCTTCCAGCAGCAGCAGCGCTAGACTGCGCAATGTGCGCATGTGCAAAACCCAATGAGCGTTGGTGTGAATGTTTGTTATTAATAATACAAATAAAACTAAAAGGTTTCGTTTGAAAACAGTGTCGTCGTCTTAGCAGCTCAACCCTGAAACACAGCAGGTAAGATGAACTGATTCACCCAATTGTTTTTACTACGTTACGTTTATAGTCTATATTATTGTCTCCACCAGCCGAAGGCATGGGGAGAGTATGTTTTGCACTCCGTCCGTCCGTCCGTCCGTGTGTCCGTGTGTCCGTCCGTCCGTGAACAGCTAATCTCAGCCACCGTTAACCCGGTCGATGCCAAATTTTGCACACACACTCCCTGGATGCCAACCATGAACCTCTGCCCCAAACTTTCCAGAACGGCCTGTTATAGCGCCACCAGGAGGCCGCTTTGTGCAAAACAAGTTTTTTCACAGTACACCTACAGATTTTGTCCAAACATCACGCAAATTGGTACACAGTCTCTCTAGAGCCATTCAACGAAACGGGTCTTTCAGATTTATCAGACTCCATCCTGATTGGTTAAGATTGGCTTCCAAAGTTCACAGGAGTGCTCAGTTTCAAACAAAATGCTGCAAATCATGAACACATCGCGTGATTTCCGTGAAATTGTGCACCCACATTCCCACTAGGCCCAGGACGAAATGCCACATGAACAATTTCAACTCAGCCTCAAGGTGGCGCTATAACTGGCCCAAAAGTGTTTTTACCTCTAACTGCACGGATCTGTGGATAACCTGGTGGAGACCTGTGCCCGGAAGGGCACTTTTTCTAGTTGACTCTTTTTTTTAACATGGAACGATTCACGAGTCGTCTTTCTCTCATATCTGCTTGTTTGTAATACATGTATCCCTAAACAAGCAGTAGTTATACTAGCAGCAGTAATAATATTGTAATTGTTTGTTCTAAACAAGCAGTAGTTAATACTAGCAGCAGTAATAATATTGTAATTGTTTGTTCTAAACAAGATCGCTCCTCCAAAGGGAGCTATATGTAAGATACTTATATAGTATGTGTAATCACAGAGATCGAAGAGCTATGAGACTTGAGTTGTTTATTATTCAGCGCGGGCAACGGAACTGAACACTGACAGGTACGGTGACACATGAGGGACAAAACTAGACAGTGCCTACGGAAGCCCGAAAGGCACAATACATTACATCTCCCTTCTTCAGCAAAGAAAGCTATTAGTGCAAATAGAACAATTGAATTGTACAGTGTATAAACAACATAACCCAATGTCTGAGAATCAACTGAAGTTACAATACTGACTCGGAAGGAGAGGTCACTAGTACATCACTTCCAGCAGGCATCTTTACCATGCCTGTCCCTGACTGGTAAATTAACTTCAGTATTTATCAAATTACAAGTCCAGCCTATCAGGGGGTTTCACAATTCTGCCCCGTCTGGTTCTATACAGTTCACCTGGTTGGCCTGGCTGGGCTTGCACAGATCTCGGTGGCTCACCACGTAGCGAATGGCGGGGCGATCTCGGCGGCTCCCCACGTGGGGAAGGGTGCGGTTCTGGAAGGTCTAGAGGTCGTGTCGGCGGTGCCGGATCAGGTAGTCCGGTCCACGGCACGTTGAATGTCTCATGGCGTGACGTGTTGGCGGCCGGAGTGCTGGTGCGAATGTGTTGACTGTTGCGGCGGAACAGCCTGCCTCCACTCTCAACAACATAAGAGCGCGGAGCGCTGTGTGGTTGAAGTACGACTCCAGGGGTCCATCTGCGGTGTCCAGGATACGGTGCCAGTCGGACCTCGTCTCCAGGCTGTAGGGAAGTGCGAAGGTTAGCCGCTCTCTTGCGGTCATAGTAGAACTTCTGTGCGTCCTTGGTCTTGTCGAGCAGGCGCTTGACTTTCAGGGTGTCATAGGCCATAGGCGTGAGTAGTGCACGAGCAGCAGGCAGGTTGTTGCGAGGCCTTCTGCCCATGAGCAGTTGAGCTGGCGACAGGCCTACTGACTCCAGTGGAGTCGTTCTGTAATCCAGTAGTGCAAGGTGCCTGTCTGGCGCTTTACTCCATAGTCTCTTGACTGTCTGCACTGCACGCTCTGCTTCACCATTAGAGTGCGGCGTGTGTGGTGATGACGTTTTGTGCAGTATGCCATAACTCTTGCAGAACTCTTTGAATTCCTCTGACGAATACTGAGGCCCGCCATCTGTCCGGAGAATGGATGGAATTCCGTGCCTGGCAAACTGAGCCTTCAGAGCCCCAATTGCAGTTCTGCTGCGCATGTCTTTTAGTTCATCTACTTCGATGTATTTCGAGTAGTAATCCACCAACAGTATGTAGTGTCTGTCTTCAAACTCGAACAGGTCTGAGGCCACCTCCTCGAATGGTAGCTCTGGTGTTTCTGTCGGTTTGAGCGGCTCTCTGGGAAGCCTGTTTTGGATCTCGGCACACTTGGAGCAATTTCTGACCATATTCTCTATTTCGGCACTCATGCCTGGCCAGTATAGCACTTCACGAGCTCGCTGCTTGCTCTTCACCACACCTAGATGAGACTGATGTATGAGCCTCAACATGTTGGCTTGCATTGTGGGAGGCACCACAATACGCATGCCCTTGTACACAATGCCATCAGACACAGCTAGTTGGCTCCTTGAGTCCCAGTACGGTATAACTGGAATGGGCACCTCTCTTCGGCTGTCTGGCCAGCCTTGCTGAATTGTCTGCTGGAGAAGGCTGAGCTCCTCTTTCGAGCATTCTTGCAGTTCTGTATATTTTTGCTCACTCACTGACACGAAGTTGAGCATGGAGACACACTCTAGGCTACCTGCCTCTGGTGTGCTATCCTTCAGCTGTGCTCTGGACAAGGTGTCAGGCAGCTCCATGTCCTTCCCTCTTCTGTACATGACCGTGATGTCATACCACTGAAGCCGCAGGCGCATTCTCTGGATGCGCATGGGAGTAGACAGCAGCGGCTTCTTGTAAATATCCTCCAGTGGCTTGTGGTCATTGTATACGGTGACGTGTTTCCCAAATATGTAATGATGAAACTTAATGCAGGCATGAACAATGGAGAGCATTTCCTTCTCAATTTGCGCATAGCGCGTCTCTGCATCAGTCAGCGATCTGGATGAGAAGGCAATAGGCTGATTGTCCTGCAGTAACACTGCTCCCAGTCCAAAGCTGCTAGCGTCGCTGTATATCTCTACAGGCTTGGCTGTGTCATAATACTTCAGCACCGGAGGGCGCGTGCATAGCTGTTTCAACATGTCGAACGCTTGCTGTTGCGCTGGCTGCCATCTGAACTCGACGTCGCTCTTCAGTAGCTGACGCAGTGGAGCGTCTACCTCACTTAGGTTCGGGATGAATTTTGACAGGTACGTTACGAAACCCAGGAAACGACGGACACCGTCCTTGTCCGTTGGCGGTGGCATGCACCGTACTGCTTCAGTTTTCACAGGGTCTGGCTTCAGACCATCCGCTGTGATTAGGTGACCCACATATGGCACTGCTGACTGACGAACATGACACTTGTCAAAATTAAGTTTCAGATTGTAGCTCGTGGCTCTCTCGACCACTCTGCGGAGTATTGCGTCGTGCTCATTCACTGTGGGTGCGGCAATCAAGATGTCGTCCATGACACCTGTGGCTCCATCAATTCCTTCCAGCATCTGGTCCATGATGCGCTGGAATATTTCAGGTGCGCATTTGATCCCGAAGGGCAGTCTCAGCCATCTGAACCTCCCTATAGGAGTGTTGAAGGTTGTGAGAAAAGATGATGCTTCATCCAGCTCTATCTGGAGGAACCCAGATTTAGCATCCAAGACTGAGAATACTTTTGCACCCGGTATGGTGGAAATCACCTCTTCTACGGTGCGCATTGGGTGGTGCTCTCGTTTGATTGCTTTGTTCAGGTCACTTGGATCAATGCAGATTCTTATCTTGTCCTTGCGTGTGACGACCACCATAGAACTGACCCACTCTGTGGGCTGGTCCACCTTTGTGATGTGACCATCTCTCACCATCTCAGCCAGTTTATCTCTTATCTTTTCCCTGAGCGCCGCAGGTTGTCTGCGTACTGCATGCACAACGCCCTTTGCGTCCGGATCAATTTTAATTGTGTATTTGCCGGGCAAGGTCCCCGTAGTGCGTGTCAACTCTGGAAAATCACGCAGGCCCATGGGCACATTTTGTGTCAGTGTGGTGTCGTTGGCTGTGCTCACCTTGTTAATTTTCGCACCCTCCTGCAGGGAGTTCAGTCGAATAATTAGGCCTAAAGCCTCAGCTGTAGCACCACTGAGCACATTCTCTTGAGCAATGTCCATTATCTCCAGCTCTGCAATGACTTCACGGTCCTTGTATTTGAGTGGAAAATCAACTGCAGCAACTGGTCTCAGCCTGTGGTTTGAATAGGAGCGCAGTATTCTGTTGGAGCGTTTTAGCTCTCCTCGGTGCTCTAGTAGCTGGTAACTGTTTAGAGTCAGTGTGTTGCACTTCGCACCGGTGTCAATTCTAAACTGCACCTCCTGAGACAGAACACATATGTTTACCACCCACTTGTCATCTGCCACTATGGCTACTGGAGCCTCCTCCTGTGTCAGGCTTATATCCAGTACCTCTTCATCCGGTGGGTCCTCTTCAGCTGACTCCACACTCACTGAGCTCATGCCACGGCTGCGACACACTGCTGCCCAGTGGTTTGATTTGTGACAGAATGAACATGTGGAGCCCTGTGCTGGACATTTTCCCTGGTTCCACTGATGTTGGGGGTGTTTCCCACATTTTGGGCACATGGCTTGATTTCCTGCTGTCTGTCTCTGCTGCTGAAAGGGTCTCGACTGTACATAGCCCTGTGGCTTTTTATTGTAGACTGTGGACTTTGATTTGGTGGACACTGTTGACACTTGTGCATCCTCCTCCCTGACAATCATCATTTGCTTTTGTGACATTTCAAACTGCTGGGGAATCTCTATGGCTTTGGCCAGTGTCAGGTCCTCACCTTTATCTAGCAGTCTTTCCTGGACACGTTTTTCTCTCACTCCAGCTATTATTGCATCAATAAGCATGTCATCCGAGTCTGCATACTCACAGTCCATCAGCAGCAGCTTCAAATCCTTCACAAAGTGATCAAAGCCCTCTGCAGCACTTTGTTTCCTCTGCTTGAATCGATGCCTTGCTATTCTCTTATTCTTTCTTGGTCTTATGTAGATGGCAAACTTATCCAAAACTTTGACCGGATCCTGTTTCTCACCGTCGGCCCAGTTTAACGTCCTGTAGATTTCTCTGCCTTGCTCGCCGATCCACGTTCCGAGCCAGCCCGCACGCTGTTTAGCTGCCAGCTCTGACAGGGGGCCGTCGAAAACGAAATCAACGTGGCTGCGGAATCTCTCAAATTCTTGATACAAATCGGCTGCTTCCCAGTCAATCTTGGGGTGTTCAAATGCTGTGGAAGCCATAGTTGCGCGGGTTGTTCTTGTCTCGTTTCTGACACCATGTAAGATACTTATATAGTATGTGTAATCACAGAGATCGAAGAGCTATGAGACTTGAGTTGTTTATTATTCAGCGCGGGCAACGGAACTGAACACTGACAGGTACGGTGACACATGAGGGACAAAACTAGACAGTGCCTACGGAAGCCCGAAAGGCACAATACATTACACTATATAGCTCTCTTGGCTACGTGGCTTGTTGTTGCCTGGCCTGCCCTGAGTTGAGTAATGTACCCATTCTACAGTATGTAGAATGGGTACATTTCAAACAAATGCACAGGCCAGGACGAAACTATGAAAAGCACTAAGACTCGTTTACATCAGGGTCCTCCATTTTCAATTCATGGGAACATTTAAAGACATAATAGAAAAAGGGGGGACAAAAGGAAATCATCATATTTAGGCTATAGGATGGTTCTGTTATGACTTCTCCTCTGCATGCTGTAGTGTTTAGATGGTTCTGTTGTGACTTCTCCTCTGCATGCTGTAGTATTTAGATGGTTCTGTTATGACTTCTCCTCTGCATGTTGTAGTATTTAGATGGTTCTGTTATGACTGCATGCTGTAGTATTTAGATGGTTCTGTTATGACTTCTCCTCTGCATGCTGTAGTATTTAGATGGTTCTGTTAAGACTTCTCCTCTGGATGCTGTAGTGTTTAGATGGTTCTGTTATGACTGCATGCTGTAGTATTTAGATGGTTCTGTTATGACTTCTCTTCTGGATGCTGTAGTATTTAGATGGTTCTGTTAAGACTTCTCCTCTGGATGCTGTAGTATTTAGATGGTTCTGTTATGACTTCTCCTCTGGATGCTGTAGTATTTAGATATAGGCCTACAGTTAAATAAAGTAAAAAAGGGAAAAACATGACTTTGACTTTGTTATGGAGGCCAGTTTCGAATCGCAGCTCTCAAGTAAAAAAAGTGTGGGCACCCCTGCTGTACTCTGTCGTCATCCAGGGGCCACATGCGGCCCCCACCTTCACTTCATGTGGCCCTCAGGTTAATGTCAGAATACTGATATATTATTGATTCGCAAACATGACCCGCTTTAATTACATCAGTCTAATTAGTAGCTTAATGAGTAGTATTAAAATGATATTGTTTTTTTTATGTCCAATGTATTTGTATTTTAGTTTATAAAGTTAACATCATCATTTTTCGACCGTGGTCGAGATCATGGATTTCACAATGTGACGCCAGACTTCCCAGTCCTTCATTGCCATCCCCAGTTCCTGCCTACTGATGCGTGGGTCCCTAGCGATGACATCAGGGAAAAAACGACAGTTTTCTACCTCTGGTCTGCTTTGAGGCAGGACTCCAGAGAAGAAGGGAAGATATAACCTCATTGTCAGCGCTGTAGCAGTGGCCGGCAAACTCTTCTGAATTCGACTAGTGAAGAAACACGGGGAAGGTTGCCGTATATCAGATTAGTCGATGGGTGGCTCTTCCAAGACAGATTAACATACAGTTGACATACAACCTATAATTAAAAGCAGTTGATAGGATGAATGTTACAATTCAGAAAATAGCAACAAAAATCGTATCAAGCCTTGCACTGTCTGTGAACACCGCTCGTCAAAACAGCCGCCTCCGTTATTTTCAATGAACCTTTCACACACCGGCGGTGTCCGACACGCGTTCACGCCTCGCCTGACGCTCCGATACGCCACTGTTCTATTTTACAGGCGTTGCCGCGTCGCTGCGCACCCGGTGTGTGTTGGGCTTCATTATACATCATTCATCATATATCATGTCATTAACAACTGAATTGATGTGATTGGTTGGTTACATTTACAATAGCCTAATTGGCAGACATTGAGACACACGGGGACTACAAATGTCACGCCCCCAAATGAGACAGCGGCCCCACTTCTGGTCCGTTTCAACAATGTACTGCAGCTGTCAAT
Source organism: Protomyctophum parallelum (assembly GCF_964188405.1). Taxonomy (NCBI): domain Eukaryota; kingdom Metazoa; phylum Chordata; class Actinopteri; order Myctophiformes; family Myctophidae; genus Protomyctophum; species Protomyctophum parallelum. The sequence continues at coordinate 47,653,152 of NC_139706.1, read as the reverse complement.
GCAATCCCTATGAGAGGCATCATAAAATACCCTCATTTCACACAGCTGTCAATGCAATCCCTATGAAAGGCATCATAAAATACCCTCATTTCACACGTCCATTACTGAGGCTGTAGCGATTTTGTTTGTGTTCTAATAAAGTTTCCCATAATATGTTTGATTTGTCCTTTTCAATGTCACATACCTGCCATCTGAATAAACAACCCACAATATACTATAATTTACTCCATCAGAGATTCAAAAGTGCTAGCATTGTAAATCTCAAGTTAAAGGGGTCTCACGGTATATACGTCACGGTCGCATCCCTTGAGGTTTTCAATACCCAGATATATTTGTTGTGTTCCGTTTGATATAATATAACTAATTACTAATACTCATCTGGAGAATTCACTATAGGTAGTTGAAAATGTCAGGATACGCCACTCCTCCATTAACCTGGGTTATTTTCCCATGCAACTATTCAGCCAAGTTAATTATACAACAAGTTGACAACGGTAAAACACACCGTCAGAGCTCTGCGGTAGGTAGAACATATTAGTAAGCCTGTGACATGTTCAAAATATAGACATGAATAACAAAGTCAGCCGGGATCGGGATGTATTATTGAGAATTCCACTCTTCAGCGTCGGTGCTCGTAGCCTCGTAAAGGATGTATTATTGAGAATTCCACTCTTCAGCGTCGGTGCTCGTAGCCTCGTAAAGGATGTATTATTGAGAATTCCGCTCTTCAGCGTCGGTGCTCGTAGCCTCGTAAAGGATGTATTATTGAGAATTCCACTCTTCAGCGTCGGTGCTCGTAGCCTCGTAAAGGCAGTGACGCCCCATAAATGGGTAACTCATTCAAGGTGAAATACATCCTCTATTGAGAAAACAAAAATATATGTCGACAAAGACACTTCATACATTTGGAAACATATTATTTTTATTCAAATCAATATTGTCTTCAGTTCATTTCATATTATTTTAAAAGTAGGCTAACTACAGTTGAATTTCAGTGGACTTCTATGGGCTGGCCTGCAGTACACCGTTCTAACGGACCAGAAGTGGGGACGATGTCTCATTTGGGGGCGTGACATTTGTGGTCCCTGTGTGTCTATACTTCACCTAATTTCTCCTTTCATTTAGAGTTCTCCGTCCGGGGGACGGATTTCCGTCTTGAGGACTTCATATTGGCCATTTATGAGATCAGTGCGAATCTGCAAAAACATTTAATAAGAGGGGTGTATGAAGCCATGGCCACGGTGTGAATGACATTAAGTCATCAAAACACAGCATATACTTGCTACTAGTACTAAGAGATCTCTGCAAAGTCCAAATGACCAAGCTTCCATTCACACTCAAATAATATATCGATCAGCTGCTCAGAATACACCACGTGCTGCTGAATGTAGCCCGGCAAGTGTTGGCGTGCCGGTGTCGTGACTCGTGCTCACTGCTGCGCAGACAGTAAATAGCAGATCTGCAAGTTCGCAGTGTGTCACGAATGCTACGCGCTGTGAGCTTGTATTTCTGCTATTTGCTGCACGCAACACTGTGCGCAATTATAAGTCTGTTGTGCTCGATTCGATGTCCCCCTGCTATTCTGACTTAACACAAAGCGTGCTAACGACTCCCGCAAACTGATTACCCTGTACGCTACGATGATAGCATTGGACGACCTTTTCCTAGACCGACAGTAAATGTTCTCTTATAGCGAGAATCTCTCAGCATACCTCAAAAGAAAGCTTAACTTTTCCACTCCAATTTTTTATATCGTGCCGAGGGACGGTGGTGTTTTTTCCTCCGAGGTGTAAAGACTGTTGTGACACGGTTAGTGTTGCTGCCCACCTCCCGTAACAACAGACTGTTGTGACACGGTTAGTGTTGCTGCCCACCTCCCTTAACAACAGACTGTTGTGACACGGTTAGTGTTGCTGCCCGCCTCCCGTAACAACAGACTGTTGTGACACGGTTAGTGTTGCTGCCCACCTCCCGTAACAACAGACTGTTGTGACACGGTTAGTGTTGCTGCCCACCTCCCGTAACAACAGACTGTTGTGACACGGTTAGTGTTGCTGCCCACCTCCCGTAACAACAGCGCATTTGCATTGTTCCATCTTACCGTCTGATAGGTATTTTTGGTGTTTGGTGAATGAAGGGGTCATTGGCCATGTGTAGATACTGTAGATATAGTAACTCTCTCTCTCTCCCCTAGCCTGCGGGAGATAAAGAATTGTTTTGCTTCCCTCTGTGAAACAACATGTTTTTCGACCTTCGCCGCGGCAGACACTTCGTCTTGCTCGCTGCTTTAATTACGTCGGTATAATGTTATTTTAGTCTCCAACTTAAGGTGCCGCTGTAAGTCACTGTTTGATAACCTCTGAACTTTTATGGTTCACTTCCCATTCGTCATACTTCCTGGGAATTCCCAGGAAGTGTGAGTGGCCACGTCAGCTAAGGAGACCTCCCCGGCCATAGGGGTCGCCAATATTACAATTTTATTAGCCTATGAACCCAAAATGAATTGCTTCCTATGTCATTCTTGTTTTGTTTTGCCAGTCCTATATAATGTAATCCCGGACATTGTCCGGGGGAGACTTTTTCACGATGCTGTTCTGTAAAGTCCGTTCTGCTCCCCAGCTAATATACATTGATCCTTGGAAAAGTCTGCGTTGAGTGTGTGTTGCCTCCGTTCATTGTGTCATGTCTTGGTATTTTTCCTGCAGTAAGTAATTCTACTCTTTTCCTTCTTAAGTATGGTATTACAGCTCTTACCCTAAAGTATTTTTCTGTAAAAGGTTCATTTATATAGTATTATAGTTTATCAGTTGAACCTTATAACATTGAATATAAAGTTTAAATATGCTCCTGGTCTAAAAAGGTATACAACCCTTTAATCCATTACAATCTATATAGTTTAATTTGGACTTGAGTACTTTTACTTGAGTACATTAAATATGCCTCTCCTGCAGTAGTTTGATAGGTATTTTTGGTGTTTGGTGAATGAAGGGGTCATTGGCCATGTGTAGATACTGTAGATATAGTAACTCTCTCTCTCTCCCCTAGCCTGCGGGAGATAAAGAATTGTTTTGATTTGACTGCTTCCCTCTGTGAAACAACATGTTTTTCGACCTTCGCCGCGGCAGACACTTCGTCTTGCTCGCTGCTTTAATTACGTCGGTATAATGTTATTTTAGTCTCTAACACCACTCCCAACTTAAGGTGCCGCTGTAAGTCACGGTTTGATAACCTCTGAACTTTTATGGTTCACTTCCCATTCGTCATACTTCCTGGGAATTCCCAGGAAGTGTGAGTGGCCACGTCAGCTAAGGAGACCTCCCCGCAATAGGGGTCGCCAATATTACAATTTTATTAGCCTATGAACCCAAAATGAATTGCTTCCTATGTCATTCTTGTTTTGTTTTGCCAGTCCTATATAATGTAATCCCGGACATTGTCCGGGGGAGACTTTTTCACGATGCTGTTCTGTAAAGTTCATTCTGCTCCCCAGCTAATATACATTGATCCTTGGAAAAGTCTGCGTTGAGTGTGTGTTGCCTCCGTTCATTGTGTCATGTCTTGGTATTTTTCCTGCAGTAAGTAATTCTACTCTTTTCCTTCTTAAGTATGGTATTACAGCTCTTACCCTAAAGTATTTTTCTGTAAAAGGTTCATTTATATAGTATTATAGTTTATCAGTTGAACCTTATAACATTGAATATAAAGTTTAAATATGCTCCTGGTCTAAAAAGGTATACAACCCTTTAATCCATTACAATCTATATAGTTTAATTTGGACTTGAGTACTTTTACTTGAGTACATTAAATATGCCTCTCCTGCTACGGGAGTATCAACGATTTATTAGCCTGGAATTCAAAGGTTATCTGGGCGAATATGCACAGCCACTTTTAACCCCGTAGCTACCAAATGTTAGCATAGGAGGCGGCATGTCTGAACAATTAAACCTATGGCTATTAGACTTTAGCGATGTCAATTTTGAGGGTCTAAAGACCCTCAAAATAAATTTTATCCAACAATTGGTCCTTCGATGCGGTACTCTTTTAACAGGGTTTTAATGCTCTGACAAAGTTTAAACGAACTAGCGTAGTCCAAATAGCCTAGGTTTTCCGATCTTTTTCTTATCTCTCTTTCCCTCTGACACCACTTGGAGCAATGAACGAGAGACGCAGACACCATTTTTTCTCAGCCATAACTTTTCATTGGAACAATACCATATATTTTCTGGAATGGACGAAGACCTGTTTAAGGACAGGACAGCATCCATTTTTTTATTTTCTTTTATTTGATTCACCGCAACCTGGAAGAGTTTCGGCTGGCTGCGTTCAGCGAACTTCCATGAATCCTGCTTGCCTCTCCTACACATTCAGTTAAGTAATCTATTTGTTTTTGTGTTTAAACTGTTATTATTGTTTAAAAGAGGTAGGACAGCGCATAGCTTAGGAGGCTAAGCCACCTTCAGCGTTTATCTTATTTCTTTGAAAAATAATTATTCAGTGTGTGTGTGTGTGTGTGTGGGGAGGGGGGGGGGGACCTCTCTGTTCTTCCATTCTCTCTCTCTGTCTGTCTGTGTCGGGGAACATGTCTCTATACGAGGTTTCCATTGTGAACGCCTGTCAAATTAGTTCATTTTTTTTAATAGTTATTATCTGGCATTTTCCCTTGCCATACATCGTATCATAATAATCTACTTTTCTGGTGAATCTTCACCAATTTCCAGTGCACATAGCGAGTCATCGTAATGTTTTAACCTGATCGGAATCAGTGTCTTGAAACATAACATGTCAAGCCGGTGTGCACATAGTTCGGTAATGTTCTCTCTGCGTTCAGTGTCTTGCCATGTGGTAACCTGTTCTTCTTATGAAACATAACATGTGTAGTTTAGGATTCAACGGTCTGTCTGTATTCCATGTGCGATGTTGCCCTGTAGTGGCCCACATGTCAATCTATCTGTATCTGTTGAAAATCTGAAATACGCATACTTTTTCTCTCTAACTAGATCTGTCTGTTTGATACGATGTTATTTTTGTTTCATGACATTCACCAGTTCGTTCTTTGTTTGTTTTTTCTGTTATTTACAGATAAAAGGACTGCTGCAGGTGGGAGTCGGTCGGTGGACAGGCCGAGAATTTCAAAGCCCACAAATGCGATGGAGTCTGAAAAGTGTTTGTGGTGGATTGTGGACTTCGAAATTCCATTCTTGTATACAAGGTTTGACCCGCAGACCCGACTCCCCAGAGCAGATCCTCTAAATTCACTGGTTAGGCCCAACCCCAGAACAGTCTAACTAGTTGCCCATAGATTTCCCATTGGGAACAGATTTATTAAAATTTTTGTTTTCATGTTGATGTAAGTTTATGTTGTTTTCCTTTCCTGTTTGCTGATTTACGCTTTCCAAGCTACGTTTAATCACCTCCAATTGTATTACTTTATTGTTGATTTCATTTGATTTAAATAAAAAGGTTTTAGTCATTTCATATTTCCCCTAAATTGTCAATATAGGAACATTTCCTTCTACATTTTATTAGTTTGGTTTTTATCATCATGAGTTTGATTGGACTAGGCATTTAATTCACCCCGGAATCAACTTGATTCTATATCTGACCTGTATATGGTACTTAAGGGACTCCCAAAGACATTGTTGCGACATCGCGCTGGAGCGCATGCAGAATACCCCGTTTCCCCTCTCCAAGCAGATAATGATGAATGAACCATTGTATCTGTGAACCTGTCATTAGGGGGGGGGAGGGGCGAAGAATCGGCTCCGACAAACGAGCCAAAAGAACTCTCGCAGATTCAGTTCTGACAACGAACTGATGACGAGCCAAAAGAAGAACTGCTCTAAAAATGAACATTCATGTGGTCAAATGACACATCTCGCCGGCCAGGTAGGCTGCCACGGTTTGCTGGGTTTGGTTGCCAAACTCCGAAGATATCTTCATCATCAAGAGAGAAAAGCCATTCTTTCTCTTTCCCACAAGTACCATCTAATTAAGGATTTTATGCCTAGTAAAGTTGAAATCATTGTGTTTTTTATTTTTCATTGCCATTCTGTTCCATTTTATCCATAGTATAAAGTAAAGTTTCCCCTGAGGTTTTGATTTTGTCAAAGGTCATATGATCATTCGCGCATAAAATGCGATGGGTTTGATAGATAATTTCTATCTGTTTATATTTTATGCTTGATTGACCATTTCCTTTGACCTTTTGACCCTTTTAATCTGGTTGCCCCTGTGACTTCACGCTGTCTTTTGGCGCTTAGTTAGTGTTGTACAGTCTCTGTCTCCCTACATGAATTTGGCCTTGCTGCATAGCTGTCTTATCAGCCGGGTGCCATAGCAACCGGGCCGGCACCCCCTTCCCTGACAAATTTATCCTTTGAGGCCTAGATAGACTTCTGTGTTTTGTATTTTTCCATTCCAGTACTTTTCCATACTTTGAGTACGATACTCCTCGGTCGTGCCACGTCGGCTTTGTACCATTCTCCATTTTGTATTGTAGAGTATAAATACTGTCTGCCATTTTGGAGGCAGTAGAGAGAAAACCTGCAACCATTCTACTAGACCCCCCCTACGGGGGTCTAGGCTCTGTATTTGATTATCATGCTGTGTTTTGTGAATCCATGTTCTATTTCTCTCTGAAACGATATAAAACGACTAAAAACCTCCCTCTGCTATGGACGTCTCTCTTTCTGGGGAAATAAGGTAATGTTTTTGCTATATGGAGTAATCCCTCTGTTCATGTTTGCTAATTTACTTAAAGTATTTTGGTCAAAGCTAAAGTTAAGTATAAGTATTGTAATGGGATTGCTCCTAAAGTAAATGTACTCTGTGAGCATCCGGGGCAGTTTGGGCTTTTGCTTCGGAGACTCACAGCTTATAGCTCTTCGGCTAACGAGAGCTGTTATCATAATTCATAGTCTTTGCAGGGTTTTTTTACAGTCCTCCCCTGCCTGTTATTTATCTCATGATAGGATAAAATTCCCATCAGTTTGATAGATAATTTCTATCTGTTTATATTTTATGCTTGATTGACCATTTCCTTTGACCTTTTGACCCTTTTAATCTGGTTGCCCCTGTGACTTCACGCTGTCTTTTGGCGCTTAGTTAGTGTTGTACAGTCTCTGTCTCCCTACATGAATTTGGCCTTGCTGCATAGCTGTCTTATCAGCCGGGTGCCATAGCAACCGGGCCGGCACCCCCTTCCCTGACAAATTTATCCTTTGAGGCCTAGATAGACTTCTGTGTTTTGTATTTTTCCATTCCAGTACTTTTCCATACTTTGAGTACGATACTCCTCGGTCGTGCCACGTCGGCTTTGTACCATTCTCCATTTTGTATTGTAGAGTATAAATACTGTCTGCCATTTTGGAGGCAGTAGAGAGAAAACCTGCAACCATTCTACTAGACCCCCCCTACGGGGGTCTAGGCTCTGTATTTGATTATCATGCTGTGTTTTGTGAATCCATGTTCTATTTCTCTCTGAAACGATATAAAACGACTAAAAACCTCCCTCTGCTATGGACGTCTCTCTTTCTGGGGAAATAAGGTAATGTTTTTGCTATATGGAGTAATCCCTCTGTTCATGTTTGCTAATTTACTTAAAGTATTTTGGTCAAAGCTAAAGTTAAGTATAAGTATTGTAATGGGATTGCTCCTAAAGTAAATGTACTCTGTGAGCATCCGGGGCAGTTTGGGCTTTTGCTTCGGAGACTCACAGCTTATAGCTCTTCGGCTAACGAGAGCTGTTATCATAATTCATAGTCTTTGCAGGGGTTTTTACAGTCCGCCCCTGTTATTTATCTCATGATGGGATAAAATTCCTATCAACTTGGTCCCGTTCGAGTCTCCTTTGAAGTGCGTAAGTCTAATTTATTTAATTAGCTGTTACCGAAAAGGCACAAAGAATCAGATAAGGAAAAAGATCCTTCTTCCTTTTTTCCCCGAGAGCTCCGCTGTTTTATCTTCAGAGGGGGTTGTTTTAAGTCGGCATTATCGATTCAGGAACATTGGATTATCCTTTTGGACACTACCAGCTATGGGGTTCGTGAATGCCTTCACGAACTGGACCCGTGGACCACGCGTGTCCATAAGTCCGCACCATAAATCTGCTTCCTGAGATCTCCTGCGCTATTCTTGAGTTAAGTAATCTATTTGTTTTTGTGTTTAAACTGTTGTTATTGTTTAAAAGAAGTAGGACAGCTTCAGCGTTTATCTTATTTCTTTGAAAAATAATTATTCAGTGATTTGTGTGTGTGGGGAGGGGAGGCGTGGGGGGGGACTGTTCCTGTAAACGCATGGAGCGATTTCTTCCTATCTCTCTCTCTCCCTGCCTGTGAAAAAGTTTCCTGTCAGTGTGTGTGTGTGTGTGGGAGCGGTTCCTCCCTATCTCTCTCTCTCCATGTTTCCTGTTGGGAGTCAGTCTCTGTGCGTGTGTGTGTGTGTGAGGCTCTCCTTCTCTCTCTCTCTGTCTGTCTGGGAACGTCTCTCTACGAGGTTTCCATTGTGAATGTCTCTGTCTGTGTTTCTGATAGTCAAATTAGTTAATATTTATTAGTAACCGGCAACCCCTTTTGTTTTTGTTTTTTTTGCCATACATCGTATCATAATAATCTACTTTTCTGGTGAATCTTCACCAATTTCCAGTGCACATAGCGAGTCATCGTAATGTTTTAACCTGATCAGAATCAGTGTCTTGAAACATGACATGTCAAGCCGGTGTGCACATAGTTCGGTAATGTTCTCTCTGCGTTCAGTGTCTTGCCATGTGGTAACCTGTCTTTCTTATGAAACATAACATGTGTAGTTTAGGATTCAACGGTCTGTCTGTATTCCATGTGCGATGTTGCCCTGTAGTGGCCCACATGTCAGTCTGTCTGTATCTGTTGAAAATCTGAAATACGCATACCTTTTTCTCCCTATCTATAGCTCTGTCTTGATACGATGTTATTTTTGTTAACCAGTTGTTCATGTCATTCACCAGTTCGTTCTTTGTTTGTTTTTTCTGTTATTTACAGATAAAAGGACTGCTGCAGGTGGGAGTTGGGGTCGGTGGACAGGCCGAGAATTTCAAAGCCCACAAATGCGATGGAGGTCTCGGAAAAGTGTTTGTGGTTGATTGTGGACTTCGAAATTCCATTCTTGTATACAAGGTTTGGCCCCAGACCCGACCCCCCAGCAGATCCGTCTAAATTCACTGGTTAGGCCCAACCCCAGAACAGTCTAACTAGTTGCCCATAGATTTCCCATTGGGAACAAATTTATTACATTTTTTTGTTTTTATGTTTCATGTTTATGTGGTTGTTGTTATTTTTTTCCTTTCCTGTTTGCTAATTTACGCTTTCCAAGCTACGTTTAATCACCTCCAATTGTATTACATTATTGTTGATTTCATTTGATTTTATAAAAAGGTTTTAGTCATTTCATATTTCCCCTAAATTGTCAATATAGGAACATTTCCTTCTACATTTTATTAGTTTGGTTTTTATCATCATGAGTTTGATTGGACTAGGCATTTAATTCACCCCGGAATCAACTTGATTCTATATCTGACCTGTATATGGTACTTAAGGGACTCCCAAAGACATTGTTGCGACATCGCGCTGGAGCGCATGCAGAATACCCCGTTTCCCCTCTCCCAGCTCTTGAACCTTGTCTGTTTGCAGAGATCGAGTGTATCTGTGAACCTGTCATTAGGGGGGGAAGGGGCGAAGAATCGGCTCCGACAACGAGCCCAAAAAAGAACTCTCGCAGATTCAGTTCTGACAACGAACTGATGACGAGCCAAAAGAAGAACTGCTCTAAAAATGAACATTCATGTGGTCAAATGACACATCTCGCCGGCCAGGTAGGCTGCAACGGTTTGCTGGGGTGGGTGCCACTCCCGAAGATCATCTCCATCATCATCATCAAAAGAGAAAAGCCATTTTTTCTCTTTCCCACAGTACCCTCTAATTAAGGATTTTATGCCTAGTAAAGTTGAAATCATTGTGTTTTTTATTTTTTATTTTTCATTGCCATTCTGTTCCATTTTATCCATAGTATAAAGTAAAGTTTCCCCTGAGGTTTTGATTTTGTCAAAGGTCATATGATCATTCGCGCATAAAATGCGATGGGTTTGATAGATAATTTCTATCTGTTTATATTTTATGCTTGATTGACCATTTCCTTTGACCTTTTGACCCTTTTAATCTGGTTGCCCCTGTGACTTCACGCTGTCTTTTGGCGCTTAGTTAGTGTTGTACAGTCTCTGTCTCCCTACATGAATTTGGCCTTGCTGCATAGCTGTCTTATCAGCCGGGTGCCATAGCAACCGGGCCGGCACCCCCTTCCCTGACAAATTTATCCTTTGAGGCCTAGATAGACTTCTGTGTTTTGTATTTTTCCATTCCAGTACTTTTCCATACTTTGAGTACGTTACTCCTCGTGTCGTGCCACGTCGGCTTTGTACCATTCTCCATTTTGTATTGTAGAGTATAAATACTGTCTGCCATTTTGGAGGCGGTAGAGAGAAACCTGCAACCATTCTACTAGACCCCCCCTACGGAGGTCTAGGCTCTGTATTTGATTATCATGCTGTGTTTTGTGAATCCATGTTCTATTTCTCTCTGAAACGATATAAAACGACTAAAAACCTCCCTCTGCTATGGACGTCTCTCTTTCTGGGGAAATAAGGTAATGTTTTTGCTATATGGAGTAATCCCTCTGTTCATGTTTGCTAATTTACTTAAAGTATTTTGGTCAAAGCTAAAGTTAAGTATAAGTATTGTAATGGGATTGCTCCTAAAGTAAATGTACTCTGTGAGCATCCGGGGCAGTTTGGGCTTTTGCTTCGGAGACTCACAGCTTATAGCTCTTCGGCTAACGAGAGCTGTTATCATAATTCATAGTCTTTGCAGGGTTTTTTTACAGTCCTCCCCTGCCTGTTATTTATCTTATGATAGGATAAAATTCCTATCAACTTGGTCCCGTTCGAGTCTCCTTTGAAGTGCGTAAGTCTAATTTATTTAATTAGCTGTTACCGAAAAGGCACAAAGAATCAGATAAGGAAAAAGATCCTTCTTCCTTTTTTCCCCGAGAGCTCCGCTGTTTTATCTTCAGAGGGGGTTGTTTTAAGTCGGCATTATCGATTCAGGAACATTGGATTATCCTTTTGGACACTACCAGCTATGGGGTTCGTGAATGCCTTCACGAACTGGACCCGTGGACCACGCGTGTCCATAAGTCCGCACCATAAATCTGCTTCCTGAGATCTCCTGCGCTATTCTTGAGTTAAGTAATCTATTTGTTTTTGTGTTTAAACTGTTGTTATTGTTTAAAAGAAGTAGGACAGCTTCAGCGTTTATCTTATTTCTTTGAAAAATAATTATTCAGTGATTTGTGTGTGTGGGGAGGGGAGGCGTGGGGGGGGACTGTTCCTGTAAACGCATGGAGCGATTTCTTCCTATCTCTCTCTCTCCCTGCCTGTGAAAAAGTTTCCTGTCAGTGTGTGTGTGTGTGTGGGAGCGGTTCCTCCCTATCTCTCTCTCTCCATGTTTCCTGTTGGGAGTCAGTCTCTGTGCGTGTGTGTGTGTGTGAGGCTCTCCTTCTCTCTCTCTCTGTCTGTCTGGGAACGTCTCTCTACGAGGTTTCCATTGTGAATGTCTCTGTCTGTGTTTCTGATAGTCAAATTAGTTAATATTTATTAGTAACCGGCAACCCCTTTTGTTTTTGTTTTTTTTGCCATACATCGTATCATAATAATCTACTTTTCTGGTGAATCTTCACCAATTTCCAGTGCACATAGCGAGTCATCGTAATGTTTTAACCTGATCAGAATCAGTGTCTTGAAACATGACATGTCAAGCCGGTGTGCACATAGTTCGGTAATGTTCTCTCTGCGTTCAGTGTCTTGCCATGTGGTAACCTGTCTTTCTTATGAAACATAACATGTGTAGTTTAGGATTCAACGGTCTGTCTGTATTCCATGTGCGATGTTGCCCTGTAGTGGCCCACATGTCAGTCTGTCTGTATCTGTTGAAAATCTGAAATACGCATACCTTTTTCTCCCTATCTATAGCTCTGTCTTGATACGATGTTATTTTTGTTAACCAGTTGTTCATGTCATTCACCAGTTCGTTCTTTGTTTGTTTTTTCTGTTATTTACAGATAAAAGGACTGCTGCAGGTGGGAGTTGGGGTCGGTGGACAGGCCGAGAATTTCAAAGCCCACAAATGCGATGGAGGTCTCGGAAAAGTGTTTGTGGTTGATTGTGGACTTCGAAATTCCATTCTTGTATACAAGGTTTGGCCCCAGACCCGACCCCCCAGCAGATCCGTCTAAATTCACTGGTTAGGCCCAACCCCAGAACAGTCTAACTAGTTGCCCATAGATTTCCCATTGGGAACAAATTTATTACATTTTTTTGTTTTTATGTTTCATGTTTATGTGGTTGTTGTTATTTTTTTCCTTTCCTGTTTGCTAATTTACGCTTTCCAAGCTACGTTTAATCACCTCCAATTGTATTACATTATTGTTGATTTCATTTGATTTTATAAAAAGGTTTTAGTCATTTCATATTTCCCCTTCTCTGCGTCAAGTCTCTGAAAAGTGTTTGTGGTTGATTGTGGACTTCGAAATTCCATTCTTGTATACAAGGTTTGACACCCGACCCGACCCCCCAGCGCAGATCCGTCTAAATTCACTGGTTAGGCCCAACCCCAGAACAGTCTAACTAGTTGCCCATAGATTTCCCATTGGGAACAATTTATTAAATTTTTTGTTTTCATGTTTATGTAGTTTATGTTGATGTTGTTGTTTTTTTCCTTTCCTGCTAATTTACGCTTTCCAAGCTACGTTTAATCACCTCCAATTGTATTACATTATTGTTGATTTCATTTGATTTTATAAAAAGGTTTTAGTCATTTCATATTTCCCCTAAATTGTCAATATAGGAACATTTCCTTCTACATTTTATTATTTTGGTTTTTTATCATCATGAGTTCGATTTGGACTAGGCATTAATTCACCCCAGAATCAACTTGATTCTATATCTGACCTGTATATGGTATTTAAGGGACTCCCAAAGACATTGTTGCGACATCGCGCTGGAGCGCATGCAGAATACCCCGTTTCCCCTCTCCAAGCTCTTGAACCTTGTCTGTTTGCAGAGATCGAGTGTATCTGTGAACCTGTCATTAGGGGGGGGAGGGGCGAAGAATCGGCTCCGACAAACGAGCCAAAAGAACTCTCGCAGATTCAGTTCTGACAACGAACTGATGGCGAGCCAGAAGAACTTCTCTAAAAATGAACATTCATGTGGTCAAATGACACATCTCGCCGGCCAGGTAGGCTGCAACGGTTTGCTGGGGTGGTTGCCACTCCCGAAGATCATCTCCATCATCATCATCAAAAGAGAAAAGCCATTCTCTCTAGTTCCCACAGTACCATCTAAATAAGGATTTTATGCCTAGTAAAGTTGAAATCATTGTGTTTTTTATTATTTTTCATGGTTCCTGTTGCCATCCTGTTCCATTTTTGATCCATAGTATAAAGTAAGTTTTTCCCCTGAGGATTTGATATTGTCACATGTCATATGACCCTTCACTCACCAATGCGATGGAGTTTGATAGGTATTTTTGGTGTTTGGTGAATGAAGGGGTCATTGGCCATGTGTAGATACTGTAGATATAGTAACTCTCTCTCTCTCCCCTAGCCTGCGGGAGATAAAGAATTGTTTTGCTTCCCTCTGTGAAACAACATGTTTTTCGACCTTCGCCGCGGCAGACACTTCGTCTTGCTCGCTGCTTTAATTACGTCGGTATAATGTTATTTTAGTCTCCAACTTAAGGTGCCGCTGTAAGTCACTGTTTGATAACCTCTGAACTTTTATGGTTCACTTCCCATTCGTCATACTTCCTGGGAATTCCCAGGAAGTGTGAGTGGCCACGTCAGCTAAGGAGACCTCCCCGGCCATAGGGGTCGCCAATATTACAATTTTATTAGCCTATGAACCCAAAATGAATTGCTTCCTATGTCATTCTTGTTTTGTTTTGCCAGTCCTATATAATGTAATCCCGGACATTGTCCGGGGGAGACTTTTTCACGATGCTGTTCTGTAAAGTCCGTTCTGCTCCCCAGCTAATATACATTGATCCTTGGAAAAGTCTGCGTTGAGTGTGTGTTGCCTCCGTTCATTGTGTCATGTCTTGGTATTTTTCCTGCTGTAAGTAATTCTACTCTTTTCCTTCTTAAGTATGGTATTGCAGCTCTTACCCTAAAGTATTTTTCTGTAAAAGGTTCATTTATATAGTATTATAGTTTATCAGTTGAACCTTATAACATTGAATATAAAGTTTAAATATGCTCCTGGTCTAAAAAGGTATACAACCCTTTAATCCATTACAATCTATATAGTTTAATTTGGACTTGAGTACTTTTACTTGAGTACATTAAATATGCCTCTCCTGCTACGGGAGTATCAACGATTTATTAGCCTGGAATTCAAAGGTTATCTGGGCGAATATGCACAGCCACTTTTAACCCCGTAGCTACCAAATGTTAGCATAGGAGGCGGCATGTCTGAACAATTAAACCTATGGCTATTAGACTTTAGCGATGTCAATTTTGAGGGTCTAAAGACCCTCAAAATAAATTTTATCCAACACCGTCGTTGATCATCATGATAAAGAAATAACCGCTCACCGAGGGACGATACATTCTGTGATAGTTTCTTTATTTGAGTATGAAGAAAAAAGGAGACAGAAATCTGACCGGCTTTTTTCTTGCTTTAACCCCTGCATATTGTGACGTGTGGGGACAAAAGCTGTATATAGCTCAGGATTTCAATTCCAATAATAGCAAAAATATTGCTACAACAGTAATAGGCCATTAGGCTGGCCCTCTGGAATGAGTTTGGAAATGTAGTGGCGCTCTGGGGTGAGTGTGGAAATATAGTGGCCATCTGGGGGGAGTGTGGAAATATAGTGGTCCCCTGGGGTGAGTGTGGAAATATAGTGGCCCTCTGGGGGGAGTGTGGAAATATAGTGACCCTCTGTAGTGAGTGTGGAAATATAGTGACCCTCTGGAGTGAGTGTGGAACTATACTACCTACCTAAGCCATTCCAGCGGCAGGATATGAAAATGGGCAGGGGTGAGGTGGGTTCTGGGAGTGAGGCCAAATAGCCTTTCTAGCTTGTTTTGGGAAGGCTGGAGCCTTGTTTTAAGGGTGTTTGAGGTAGAGATGCAACCGATCCGATATTATATCGGTATCGGCCTCCGATCCAGCTTAATTAATGTATCGGAGATCGGATTTGATGCCACCGATACACACTCCGATACAGGAGGGGGACACGTGTTTAATGTTTACAGTCCGTCCTGCACAGAGTGCAGTGAGCGAATCCAACCTCCAGTATGTACAGACTGCAAACAGAGACTATAGAAAAAAGCCCCACTAAGGTGCAATATGCAAGAGAATGGAATCACTTTCATACAGACTTAACAGTAATAAAAGTATAAAGTTTACCCGTCGTCGCACTGATCAGTCAAGTCACTGCAGTTCAGTTGTGTGGTGGAGCCTATCATCTAGCTGCGTTCTGACATTGTTGTTGATGAGCTTGCTCTTGTAATCCATTCTTCTGCTATATATTTACTGCACATACGTACTGTTTAGCGCTATGTGATTCAATCTTTGTAACTTTATTATTGCCATTGAAAAAAATGCTGCTGTGTGACGACGATGATGATGATGAAGAAAAGGCGCATGTCGTCGTCGGGGTTAAATCCGTCTTTATATAATTGGCTCAGTTATCAAACCATGACATTGTTGTCAGAAGCTCAAACACTGATTCAGATTGTAAGTGTAGTGCAATTCTTAAGAGAAAGACAGAGTTTGCAAACTAAAGTAGCATAAACACAACACCAGCGCAATAACAAACGTCCTGAGGTAATTTTTTTCTCCCCGAGTTCTGTCGGTAAGGCTCAAGGCTTTTGTCACATGATAGCACAGCTGATTCCCGGCATCGCATTAGGGGTAAAAAACCATGTGTATATAACAATAATAATAATTACTATTATTATTATTATTATTATTAATAATAATAATAAACCATATAATGAATTAACAGGTTACATGCAGGCATCACTTTAGGGGTAAAAATGTACCTTTGCACATAATAATAATCCATAGTATTAATTAACAGGTTGCCATTCCCTTAAGGTTTACAGGTTAAACAGTTCATATTCTTATTTTTACAAGTTAAACACTTAACCATAAACATCCCCTCTTTGAATTTTTTTGTATGTAGCCTACAGCAAATATCGGATCGGAAAATATAGGATATCGGGAAATTTCAAAATGAATATATCGGATCGGATCGGAATTGAAAAATCAGTATCGTTGCATCTCTAGTTTGAGGTGCAAAAAGGTCACTTGATGTGGGCCAGAACCAGTTGCGGACCCGCGCTCACGCATTCACTCATAGGCCTACAGCATTGTTTTTCAGTCTGTGTTCTCAGTCACTGCTATAAGTAGTCTCTCGCTCAGAGAGAGAGATAAAAACATTTGAAAGTAGAACAATTCAATTTGAAGGGAGAATAAAACATTTGAAAGTAGAACAATTAAAATGAAGACATTACCTGTCTAAGCAAACAAAACATATGCTAATTATCTGCAGTTGTAGTTACTAACTTACTATACAAACATGTTTAAAGCAGGCCTACTTTCATACTAGAGTCTAGTATGTGAAGAGTCATTTTGGATAAGAAAATAAATAAAAAAGGTTTTCTCAACCTCTGAATAGTTAGTCTTGCCACCATGACTTAGCCTGACACACCTGAATTTTAATTTCGTTTCACTCCATTATTCAGTCTGAACGCCCTCCCTACTACAACCGTTTCTGGGATGGGCGTTGTCAAAGAGGCAGTCTTCGGTGATTGGTTCATACCAACCAATCAGAATAGTAGGAAAGCAGATGGCATTGTGTCAATCATGTGGCTATGGCTAACCCGTTTGCTAACCAAACAAACACAGCGAACGAGCGCTACTAGTATGTAAACAAAAGCGGTCAAATATGTCGGATGATGATGTTTATAAAACCTCTTGTGTCTTCAAAGAAACTATTTATCATACGTCGATTTAATAGCCAGATTGATACGGCCGTGAGTTACCACAGTGGGGGCAGCCATGTTTGTGTCTGGACGGCACTGTTGTTTGACGTCATCGAGTTGAAACGACGCTGATTCGTCGGTTGGATTTCCAACCGAGTCTGAGACCTCCTTCGGGAGCGTCACCAGACCCTAAATCGCCTGAACATAATCTTTTTATGTGGCTAGCGATTTAGGGGCTGGAGCCAGGCTAACCATGACTGTCTCTGTGTCAAAAAGAGTCACAAATAAGTTGCTCATTTCCGACAGCCAGTCAGCAAGTGGATTCATTATATTAATTTAAGTATATAGGCAATATGTTAGGCCAATAAGAAAAACTATATATAACAAATATCCTACTCCACAACCCCGGCTGCCGGACTATAGGTCTCCAGTTATTAAAGTCCTTCCTTATTCACTTGATTTCAGACCGGAGTCCAGACTACAGGTGAAGATGAACTCTCCAGACTCGTAAGAACTGCAATACCCATGATGCATCACTCCCAGGTGAACTCTCCAGACTCAACCATGGACGTTTCTATTAAACAGGAAGCTGAAGAAGTTTCTATTAAACAGGAAGCTGAAGATGTTTCTATTAAACAGGAAGCTGAAGATGTTTCTATTAAACAGGAAGCTGAAGACGTTTCTATTAAACAGGAAGCTGAAGATGTTTCTATTAAACAGGAAGCTGAAGACGTTTCTATTAAACAGGAAGCTGAATATGTTTCTATTAAACAGGAAGCTGAAGATATTTCTATTAAACAGGAAGCTGAAGATGTTTTTATTAAACAGGAAGCTGAAGACCACCCACACCTCAGTAAGTTTCATGCCTTTCTTTAACACATTAAGACCAAAGTAACCCCCTTGTACAAAAAAGGGAGTAAATTAGAACCGGCAACTACCGCCCGTCTCAAAAGTGATGAAAAAAATAGTCTATGAACAGGTTGAAAAGTATCTTGCCACTAATACATTAATGTACGAGTTCCAATCCGGTTTCAGAACATCCCACTCCACTGACACATGCCTCCTCTATTTGAGCGACCACATCAAACACGAGGTGGATGCTGGCAAATACTGCGACATGGTCAAGCTGGACCTACAAAAGGTTTTTGACACCGTGAACCACTCCATACTGGTTAACAAGCTAAAAGCTATTGCTTCCACAAGGAAGCATACTAGGGAGTTTACTGTTGCTAATATATGTAAACGACATGTCATCAGCTTGTGACTTTCAGAACTGTAGTAACCTGTAGTTAATAAAGGTTTAGTCAATCTTGTCTTGGTAGGTAATAGCTCTCATTTTGCACATGGAACATGGAAGAACAATAGATTTACATTTTAGGAATCCAGTGTTGACCATTGTTACGACTGGGGTCGTATTCGTATACTTATTCTTATACTGTGATGTGGTCCTATATGCTGTGACATGTCTTTCTGCCCTGGTGTGGAGTGGTGCGCGCGCCCCGTGCATCGCCCAGATGAAGATGGCATAGTGGGCCTGGGCGTGATTGAGGATGCAGAGCGCGGTGGACAGCCGTGATTGGCGGAGGAGGCCTGAGTCCCACAAGACACCTCAGTCAGTGGCTAACGAGGGTGGCCTTTTCCCTACATAAGAGAGGAGCAGAGGAGAGTGCGGCACGCAGGGGACAGACCTGTCTTCCTCGGCTCCCAACCGGCCACCGCCCTTCCTTATGTTGTTATGTTTTGGTTACTCTGAGTTTTGTTGCGTTATGTCCAAACCTTTATCGGAGATTTTGAGTTAAAGTCCTGTTTTCCGTTAAGGAGGTAAGCCCCATGTGTTTTGTTTTGTTAGGGAAGATTATTTTGTTTATAGTTATTTTCTTATTTAATTTACCCGTTGCCTTAAACCCCTTTACCTCTGTTGTAAATATAATTTCCGTTAATAAACCTTTATTTGCTTTTCAACCTTTGTTCGAGTGGCTGCTTGGGAGTTGGGGAAGGCGGGAGCGTCATATTTCGTGTTGGGTACCAGATCCCCTAGACTGGTGCATAACAACCATCATGTTATGTTTCTGCTCCTAGACATCCTGCACATGGTTGTGTGTAAAGAGGAGGTTTCTTCTAAACAGGAGAGGAGCCCCAGTCTGCTCCAGGAGGAAGCAGAGCCTCCACACATTAAAGATGAACAGGAGGAACTTAAAGAAGAACAGGAGGAACTACTTCAAAGACCAGAGGAACCTGTTGGGTCAACATTGACATTACTAGCAGTGAAAGTTGACGATGAAAATGATGATGATGAAGAAGATATATCTTCCCACTGCTCTGAAGTTGAAGTTGAACTTGAATCTGACACTGAAATCACTGAAGACAGTGATGATTGGGAGAAGACAAGTGAAGACGACGATGACGAATGGCATGACAAGAGTTTCAGTTACTCTGGTTCCCTGAAGAAGCACCAGAGTGTGCACACGAGAGAAAAACCTTTCCAATGTAAACATTGTGACAAGAGCTTTGCCTATTCATCCTCTCTGAAGACACACCTCCGTGTCCACACTGGAGAAAAACCTTATCAATGTAAACATTGTGACAAGAGTTTCAGTTTGTCAGGTAACCTGAAGACACACCTACATGTCCACACTGGAGAAAAACCATTCCAATGTAAACATTGTGACCAGAGTTTCAGAGAGTCAGGTACACTGAAGTCACACGAGTATGTCCACACTGGAGAAAAACCATTCCAATGTAAACATTGTGACAAGAGTTTCAGACAGTCATATAAACTGAAGATACACCTTCGTGTCCACACAGGAGAAAAACCATTCCAATGTAAACATTGTGACAAGAGTTTCAGTGAGTCAGGTTCACTGAAGACACACCTACTTGTCCACACTGGAGAAAAACCATTCCAATGTAAACATTGTGACAAGAGTTTCAGTATGTCAGGTAACCTGAAGGCACACCTTCGTGTCCACACAAGAGAAAAACCATTAAAATGTAAACATTGTGACAAGAGTTTCAGAGAGTCAAGTTCCCTGAAGACACACCTTCTTGTCCACACTGGAGAAAAAACATTCCACGCTCTCCGTGGTTTGGATAAAACGTTTTCTAGAGCAAGGATGGATATAGTTTAGCTCGCTAGCATTGACACTATTTGTTTAGCATTAAAGACTGAGTTTTCTCGCCCCCCACAAACACGTTAGTATCATTGGCACAAGCACACACTGTTTACCTTTCGTCACAAGCTTTTACAAAGGCACAAATTTAATCCGAAATTTGGATGGCAGAAGATCTACCAAGGACAGCTTTACACCATGATTATATTTTCAATCCCATATCTGGAACGGCGGGGCGTTGCCATAGGAACCGGACCAATGTTAAACGCAGCGCTGGGACCATTATATAGACGGAGTAAACGTTGGCGTAAATATACAGACCTGGGATATGGCGTCCCCTAGTGTCGGGGTAGGTATATATACGGACATGGGAAGAAATAATTAAACAGGTGACCCCCCCTCCTAACGTGTTCCCCACTCTGTACATATAGTGTTTTTTTTGTACATAATTAGTGATTTCTTTCCTGTAATGATATATTTTGATGTTGTTATTGATGATATTGAATTGTTGTTGAGGGGCGCCAGCTCCCCCTATGGCCAGCTTTGTCTTTGTGTGAACACAAACACGATGATTTGATTGGCTGATGTACATATTGAGGATAAAAAGTGATGATGCCAAAAGTGATTGGCCTGAATATTTGTGATGATTTGATATTTGATTGGCTGAGCATGGAATGTGATGTATGATGATAAGAGCACCCCTCACTTCACACAAGTGTGATTTTAGCCATTCTTCATGTCATGTCTATGAATTTATTGCATTGGGCCTGAATGGAAACAAGACCATAAGGACTTATTTTGTGTGTTCTCCCTTTTGTAATCCGTGTTTGACTGAACTCTGTTGCTGTTATGTCCAATCAATATAACCTAGAAATGACTAAATGTTTACTAATTTGTTAAAAATGTTTTTGTCTCTCCCTCCAATGCATTGGTTGGTTTAAAGCAGCTATAAGCAATAATATGTGAACATTTTAATGACCTTTTTTTTTTCTTTTCAGACAGCCAGCAATGGGTAGAACGCTCCCAAACAAAATGTAGTCTCTGTGACACATCTAGGGGCCGCAATCTGCATTCAAAGATCTTTACTAGAAGCTTTGTCATTGGTCGATTTGCCTGTCTGTTTCCCGATTGGTTAGTCATTGCGACCGTTTCTTTTTCTCGACCAATGACAAAGCTTCTAGGAACATCTTTGAATGCAGATTACGGCCCCTAGATGTGTCACAGAGACTACATTTTGTTTGGGAGCGTTCTACACATTGCTGGATGTCTGAAAAAGAAAAGAAAATGAAAGGTCATTAAGATTTCGACATACTATTGCTTATAGCAGCTTTAATACATTTGTATGTGTACTCATTAAGATAAATACTTGTCTGATTGGTTTGACCTGTTAAATGTATTACATCATACTTTACCTGCGGAAATGAAATGCACAGCATTGTTGAAATTAAACATTGTAATTGTACCTTTTCAATGCAGATATATCTGAAAATAATATTTGCAGCAGCCAATAAAGTTTTACCCCCACCCTCCCCAATTTAGTCTGCATGCCAATGAAGTCCTCCGCACACACGTCTATGTGTAGTCACTGGCACTGCTGTTGTATCCTACTGAGCGGAGCCCACGCCGCAGCTCACCTAAAAGGAGCTGTGATTGCCTCTTTCTCTGGAATGTTCATTAGGGAAGTTCGAAACTTGTCCATTTAAATATAATCGGTAACCACTTGAGTAGAAGTATTCAAGTTTGTTAAGTACTCAACAACTATAGCCCCCCCCCCCCCCCCCCCCTCCCCGCATTAGGGGAGTTAGAAACAGCCTCATACATGACTGTATTAACTCCCCTCATTAGGGGAGAAACAATCTGTAGGAAGTTTGATCATCCAATTACATCATATTTTATATAGTTCTGTGTTGAACTAGTAGAGTGGAAATATTTAGTAAACTATAAAGAAATACTACTCTATTCTACTGTTCAGTATAGCAGGATTCCAATTTGGCACTTTAAAGGACCTCGATTGTACACAAGGTAAACCAGCATATCTGGTCACATCCTTTCACATGGCTCTTAACGTCAATGGCAATTAATATACTTTCCAGATCCTGTATTAAGGACATGTCACACAAGGGTTCCTGCAATCATCTTTTAATAAATGTCTTGGCCCAGATTAGAAAACTGAATGAATTAATTAAACATTACTGGGCATTACTCAGGAGTCAGAAAATAATTATCTTCACTACATTTTGTCTATTGTCTATATACACACACACAGACATTACATTCATGAATCCACTTGCTGACCGGCAGTCGGTATTGAGCAAATTAGTTTGATAGGGGTTTATATGTGACCATACATTAACATCCTATAAGGCAAGATTTTCAAGATAATGTATGGTCACAAATAAACCCCTATCAAACTAATCTGCTCAATACCGACAGCCGGTCAGCAAGTGGATTCATGAATGCATGTATAGACAATATTCTCAGCAAATAATAATAATACAATAAAAACTATATATCAAATTTCCCACTTAACAAAGAAACATTATAATAAGGCTACATCTTATCCACCATCTTTTCAAAAGCGTTGACGAATCGTTCCATCAGCTCCTCGTGCCTTTTCTCCTCCTCCTCTGCCTCCTGGATCAGGACCTCCATGACAGCATCAACTGACAGGCGGGGGGGGGGGGTGTTCAGATGGTACAGGTGATGCTGGCGGTGTCGTGGGGGTCGCTGGACCAGGGGGAGCTGACTTGGACCAGCATGATGCAATAACGACCGGTGGGGTCACGGATGGTTTTGACCCTATTGCATCATGTATGTTCCTCCCAAAATAGCCATGTTGATGGGGTTTGTTCCCCCTGGTCCGTCCCAGAGCCGGTCAATATATTTATGTTGTGTTATTTGTTAACTCAAGCGTTCAAGTTGAATAAAAGGTCAATATAGAAAGTTACGTATAAACTCTACTCTTTGGAAGTGGGAAATTTAAGTTAGTTGAAACGTTTTGCTGTATAGGTATGCTTTTATGCTATTCCGTGGACCATGTAGCTATTGGACCAGTGGACCATGTAGCTATTGACAATACATGTCAAGAAGACCTAGAAGCAATAAGCCTAAAATAGGTGACATTTTGGTGTGGTTTACAGGCCCATTTACTAAACAGCATTTGTTTTATTCATCTCCTTAATTCTCAGTGAAGTATGCAAATGTAATTGCTTGTTGGTTGAGTGTGACATGTACAAAGGTGAGTGTTGGTGGATGGCAAGTTCAACATGGAAATAAATAATACTTAAGGCTCATACATAGTCTGGATTTTCGGTGGTGAGGTGACCACCGAACTACAACATGACGTCACGAGCCACGGTGAAGAGCAAACCACCGCCACCACTCCAGCCCTTCTCTCTGTTTTTACTCACCACCGCTCAACGTTATTTCAGCTCCGGTGGTCAGCTCACCACCGGAGCGGTGGTCACCTCACCACCCAAAATCCAGACCATGAATAGGCCTTTACTCCCAAGCTTCTGATGAAGAATTCCTTTTGTTGGAAATGAACATAATATTCATATTTTGCCCTGAGCATGATAAGCTCTCTGGTGCCAGAGGCAGTCCCTGTGAAATATCCAAAGTTTCAATTCATAAGTCTGTGTTGGATATGGTAGACTATTTGATACACAACATAAGACAATATGAAAAGGGAACATTAAAATAACTTAACTCAACACCTAAAATCATCTGTGCAGGCACACGTTACCCTTTAGTTTGTAGTTATATTGCATTGCATCGTGTATATGTTTGTGTGACATGTGGATTCCATTAATAGCCTACAATTCATGGACATTTAAAAGGGACCCTATGTAAAGTATACAAACTTTACTGGGGGTTCCCAGAGGGGCTAACACAGACAGTATATGAAAAAGCAAATTGGTAGAAAAAAATATATGTGTGAGTGGAAGAGTGGAAAACCTTTTGAACTGTTAGATTTGATCCATCAAATGGTTTCTATATTATAAGTTTATATTTAAAATATGATTTAGTGAAGTACTTTGATGAGATCACAGTAGGCCTATAGCTGTTCCACTGTATTACACGGTACCATGGCTCCCCCTAGCGGCCGTCTATGGTATGTGCACCGTGCACGCCTCTAGCAGCAGCAGTGCTAGACTGCACAATGTGCGCATGTGCAAAACACAATGAGCGTTGGTGTGAATGTTTGTTATTAATATACAAAGAAAAGTAAAAGGTTTCGTTTGAAAACAGTGTCGTCGTCTTAGCAGCTCAACCCTGAAACACAGCAGGTAAGATGAACTGATTCACCCAATTGTTTTTACTACGTTACGTTTATAGTTTATATTATTGACTCTTTTTTTTAACATGAACGATTCACGAGTCGTATTTCTCTCATATCTGCTTGTTTGTAATACATGTAGGCCTATCCTAAACAAGCAGTAGTTAATACTAGCAGCATTAATAATATTGAATTGTTTGTTCTAAACAAGCAGTACTACTATAGCAGCAGTAATAACATTGTATCGCTCCTCCAAAGGGAGCTATAGCTCTCTTGGCTACGTGGCTTAATTGTTGCCTGGCCTGCCCTGCTGAGTTGGAGATCAGGCTTCGATTCCAGCTCAGGGTGCCAAACGTTACAATATACATTGATTGGTTGCATAATCACTATTAATGTCAACATAACGTTACATCAGTGTGTTGTACTTTTGTAGTGGATGGGGGGGGGGGTAATGTACCCATTCTACCCATTCTACAGTATGTAGAATGGGTACATTTCAAACAAATGCACAGGCAAATAATACAAAAACTGCTTATTTGAGGACGAAACTATGAAAAGCACTAAGACTCGTTTACATCAGGGTCCTCCATTTTCAATTCATGAGAACATTTAAAGACATAGAAAAAGGGGGAACAAAAGGAAATCATCATATTTAGGCTATAGGATGGTTCTGTTATGACTTCTCCTCTGCATGTTGTAGTATTTAGATGGTTCTGTTATGACTTCTCCTCTGCATGTTGTAGTGTTTAGATGGTTCTGTTATGACTTCTCCTCTGCATGCTGTAGTGTTTAGATGGTTCTGTTATGACTTCTCCTCTAGATGCTGTAGTATTTAGATGGTTCTGTTATGACTTCTCCTCTGCATGCTGTAGTGTTTAGATGGTTCTGTTATGACTTCTCCTCTAGATGCTGTAGTATTTAGATGGTTCTGTTATGACTTCTCCTCTGCATGTTGTAGTATTTAGATGGTTCTGTTATGACTTCTCCTCTGCATGTTGTAGTATTTAGATGGTTCTGTTATGACTTCTCCTCTGCATGCTGTAGTGTTTAGATGGTTCTGTTATGACTTCTCCTCTGGATGCTGTAGTATTTAGATGGTTCTGTTATGACTTCTCCTCTGCATGTTGTAGTATTTAGATGGTTCTGTTATGACTGCATGCTGTAGTATTTAGATGGTTCTGTTATGACTGCATGTTGTAGTATTTAGATGGTTCTGTTATGACTTCTCCTCTGGATGCTGTAGTATTTAGATGGTTCTGTTATGACTTCTCTTCTGGATGCTGTCGTGTTTAGATGGTTCTGTTATGACTTCTCCTCTGCATGTTGTAGTATTTAGATGGTTCTGTTATGACTTGTCCTCTGGATGCTGTAGTATTTAGATGGTTCTGTTATGACTTCTCCTCTGCATGCTGTAGTGTTTAGATGGTTCTGTTGGGTGCAGTAGTCCTACAACTACAACCTATCTCAAAAACTCACCCTAAACCTAACCTCCCATGGGGCAGCACACCTAAACCTAACCTTAACCCATGTCTAACCAATGACTAGTCTAAACTAAGTATGCACCCCGGTTCTGTTAAGACTTCTCCTCTGGATGCTGTAGTATTTAGATATAGGCCTACAGTTAAATAAAGTAAAAAAGGGAAAAACATGACTTTGACTTTGTTATGGAGGCCAGTTTCGAATCGCAGCTCTCAAGTTAAAAAAGTGTGGGCACCCCTGCTGTACTCTGTCGTCATCCAGGGGCCACATGCAGCCCCCACCTTCACTTCATGTGGCCCTCAGGTTAATGTCAGAATAGGCCTACTGATATATTATTGATTCGCAAACATGACCCGCTTTAATTACTTCAGTCTAATTAGTAGCTTAATGAGTAGTATTTAAATGATATTGTCTTTTTTTATGTCCAATGTATTTGTATTTAGTTTATAAAGTTAACATCATCATTTTTCGACCGTGGTCAAGATCATGGATTTCACAATGTGACACCAGACTTCCCAGTCCTTCATTGCCATCCCCAGTTCCTGCCGACTGATGCATGTGTCCCTAGCGATGACATCAGGGAAAAAACGACCGTTTTCTACCTCTGGTCTGCTTTGAGGCAGGACTCCAGAGAAGAAGGGAAGATATAACCTCATTGTCAGCGCTGTAGCAGTGGCCGGCAAACTGTGTTCTTCTGAATTGGACTAGTGAAGAAACACGGGGAAGGCTGCCGACTGCCGTATATCAGATTAGTCGATGGGTGGCTCTTCCAAGACAGATTAACATACAGTTAACATTCAACCTATAATTAAAAGCTGTGTATAGGCTGAATGTTACAATTCAGAAAATAGCAACAAAAATCGTATCAAGCCTTGCACTGTCTGTGAACGCCGCTCGTCAAAACAGCCGCCTCCGTTATTTTCAATGAACCTTTCGCACACCGGCGGTGCCCGACACGCGTTCACGCCTCGCCTGACGCTCCGATACGCCACTGTTCTATTTTACAGGCGTTGCCGCGTCGCTGCGCACCCGGTGTGTGTTGGGCTTCATTATACATCATTCATCATATATCATGTCATTAACAACTGAATTGATGTGATTGGTTGGTTACATTTACAATAGCCTAATTGGCAGACATAGAGACACGGGGACTACAAATGTCACGCCCCCAAATGAGACAGCGGCCCCACTTCTGGTCCGTTTCAACAATGTACTGCAGCTGTCAATGCAATCCCTATGAGAGGCATCATAAAATACCCTCATTTCACACAGCTGTCAATGCAATCCCTATGAGAGGCATCATAAAATACCCTCATTTCACACAGCTGTCAATGCAATCCCTATGAGAGGCATCATAAAATACCCTCATTTCACACAGCTGTCAATGCAATCCCTATGAGAGGCATCATAAAATACCCTCATTTCACACAGCTGTCAATGCAATCCCTATGAGAGGCATCATAAAATACCCTCATTTCACACAGCTGTCAATGCTATCCCTATGAGAGGCATCATAAAATACCCTCATTTCACACGTCCATTACTGAGGCTGTAGCTATTTTTTTGTGCTCTAATAAAGTTTCCCATAATATGTTTGATTTGTCCTTTTCAATGTCACATACCTGCCATCTGAATATACAACCCACAATATACTATAATTTACTCCATCAGAGATTCATTGTAAATCTCAAGTTAAAGGGGTCCCACGGTATATACGTCACGGTCGCATCCCTTGAGGTTTTTAATACCCAGATATATTTGTTGTGTTTCGTTTTATATAATATGACTAATTACTAATACTCATCTGGAGAATTCACTATAGGTAGTTGAAAATGTCAGGATACGCCACTCCTAAATTAACCTGGGTTATTTTCCCATGCAACTATTCAGCCAAGTTAATTATACAACAAGTTGACAACGGTAAAACACACCGTCGGAGCTCCGCGGTAGGTAGAACATATTAGTAAGCCTGTGACATGTTCAAAATATAGACATAAATAACAAAGTCAGTCGGGATCGGGATGTATTATTGAGAATTCCACTCTTCAGCGTCGGTGCTCGTAGCCTCGTAAAGGATGTATTATTGAGAATTCCGCTCTTCAGCGTCGGTGCTCGTAGCCTCGTAAAGGATGTATTATTGAGAATTCCACTCTTCAGCGTCGGTGCTCGTAGCCTCGTAAAGGCAGTGACGCCCCATAAATGGATAACTCATTCAAGGTGAAATACATCCTCTATTGAGAAAACAACAATATATGTTGACAAAGACACTTCATACATTTGGAAACATATTATTTTTATTAAAATCAATATAGTCTTCAGTTCACTTCATATTATTTTAAAAGTAGGCTAACTACAGTTGAATTTCAATGGACTTCTATGGGCTGGCCTGCAGTACACCGTCCTAATAATAATAATAAATAATAAAACTTTATTTGTATAGCACCTTTCATGACATGAAATGCAGCTCAAAGTGCTTTACAGAGCAATGGAGAAAAAAAAGAAAAGCAAGGCAAAGACATAAAAAAACAAGCAGTAATGCAATAAAGTGAGGAAATGAATAACAAAAAATAAAATATCAATTAAAAGCAATGTTGTACAAGTGGGTCTTGAGCTGTGCTTTAAAAATGTCTACAGAGGCTGCCTGACGAAGGTACAGTGGGAGCTTGTTCCATGCCGTCGGCCCGTAGAAGCAAAAAGCTGCTTCCCCGTATTTTTAGTTGCCATTTTTTTAGGGGGCGGTTTGGGACATATTTAGGCAGGCAGTCATGTAGGTAGGAAGGTGCGAGACCATTGAGAGCTTTATACACAAGTAAAATAATGTAAAAATAAATCCTATTAACCTATTTATCAATCCTATTCTAACAGACCAGAAGTGGGGACGCTGTCTCATTTGGGGGGCGTGAAATTTGGGGTCCCTGTGTGTCTCTATTTCACCTAATTTCTCCTTTCATTTAGAGTTCTCCGTCCGGGGGACGGATTTCCGTCTTGAGGACTTCATATTGGCCGTTTATGAGATCAGTGCGAATCTGCAAAAACATTTAATAAGAGGGGTGTATGAAGCCATGGCCACGGTGTGAATGACATTAAGTCATCAAAACGCAGCATATACTTGCTACTAGTACTAAGAGATCTCTGCAAAGTCCAAATGACCAAGCTTCCATTCACACTCAAATAATATATCGATCAGCTGCTCAGAATGCACCACGCGCTGCTGAATGTAGCCCGGCAATACCGAAGTGTTGGCGTGCCGGTGTCGTGACTCGTGCGCACTGCTGCGCAGACAGTAAATAGCAGATCTGCAAGTTCACAGTGTGTCACGAATGCTACGCGCTGTGAGCTTGTATTTCTGCTATTTGCTGCACGCAACACTGCGCAATTATAAGTCTGTTGTGCTCGATTCGATTCCCCCTGCTTTTCTGACTTAACACAAAGTGTGCTAACGACTCCCGCAAACTGATTACCCTGTACGCTACGATGATAGCATTGAACGACCTTTCTTCTCTTATAGCGAGAATCTCACAGCATACCTCAAAAGAAAGCTTAACTTGTCCACTCCAATTTTTTATATTGCGCCGAGGGACGGTGGTGTTTTTTCCTCCGAGGTGTAAAGACTGTTGTGACACGGTTAGTGTTGCTGCCCACCTCCCGTAACAACAGACTGTTGTGACACGGTTAGTGTTGCTGCCCGCCTCCCGTAACAACAGACTGTTGTGACACGGTTAGTGTTGCTGCCCACCTCCCGTAACAACAGACTGTTGTGACACGGTTAGTGTTGCTGCCCACCTCCCGTAACAACAGACTGTTGTGACACGGTTAGTGTTGCTGCCCACCTCCCGTAACAACAGACTGTTGTGACACGGTTAGTGTTGCTGCCCACCTCCCGTAACAACAGACTGTTGTGACACGGTTAGTGTTGCTGCCCACCTCCCGTAACAACAGACTGTTGTGACACGGTTAAGGTCATTACACACTGGCGAATTAGCGACGCGATGCGAATAAGCGATCTGAAAATGTGAAATATTTGCCCGGCGAATTTATTCGCGTTTGCCTATGCAGTGTACACATCTATATGCGACGCGTATTGTGCGATTATAGCTCCTCTCCTCTCCCTCCTCCTCTCCTCTCCTCCCCCTCCCGCTTTGGTATCCTTTCTTTAATACCCCCGTATCCAGTACTTCACAGATGGAGGGGTCCAATTGGTACCGGCCCACATATGGTACAACTGGTACCGGCCGCGCCCGTGCATGTGGGCATATATTCCGGTTATAAAGTCTTTATTTTCGGGTCAAAAACGGGTCTGCACAGCAGAAATAGCCTAGTGCAAATCTTACCTTTTTGATGAGCCTGTTCACTGGTTATTTTAACTTTTTTCAATATTGGCATATTGCCTATGGTAAATACCATAATAACGTCAACGCATCAATTTAACTTGAACAACTCCTCCTCCTCCACTCCACTACTCTTCTCCTGCGTTATGTCATTATTGGTATCCTTACTTTCTTTCATACCCTAAAGAGAAGGCACTCATGTGCCGAAACGTTGGTCTTTAATAGAAGTGTTCTGTATCGTGATTCGTGACTACGAGCTGTGCAACCGATCCTTTACAAGTTTGTCTCCCGTCCCGTGGTCAGCATGCACCTCGATCCTCAATAAATTGGTGTGCAGCGTGCGCTAATACCTCTTTTGTTTGTATTGGTATATCCTACTATCCTTTCCACCACTTCTTGTCTTCTTCACTACCGTGAAGTGGAGTCCAGAGTCATTTGGGATCGACGGCCGGTCGGCTGCTCACCCGTGCCGTCGATAAAATAAAATTATGAATAGGGGGATGTCAGCTAATTTGGGCCACTTTTTGGCAATTTGGTAATTAAACTGAGATAAAGCAATGCATGACACTAAATTGGGGTTATATGATTATTATTGACTGTTTAATATCATGTTTAAGTTAAATGTATTTAATAACAAATAATAGTTTAGTCCCTACAGCCTCTGACTGAAACAAGCTGTCACATATTTTTAAGATGTAGCATTTTCATGTAAAATAAGCCACCTGATCAGCTAAGATGGGCCACCGTTTTCTTTAGCCTTGCTTTTTAAAGTTGAACAGCCAATGGATGCACATGATTCTCGCTACAAGTGTACTTGACATAAAACAGTCTATGGTTGTTATGGCGGGAGATGCAATGCAACAGATGAAATAATATCAGTCATATATGACTACTCAGGGTAAATGCCATGGGTGAAAGCAATCTCAGTTGTCAATGATAAGGTGATCACGTATACTGCTTAGCCGACTTATTTTTTTTATTTTCAGCTAAAATGGGCCACTCAAGCTGCAAAGAAAAACAGTCATTTCTGATTTAAAAGAAATCACATCCGTGTGAAGTGAGGGGTGCTCTTTTCATCGTACATTATCCATTCATTGTCAATGGGAATTTAGTCTGTGTAGGACAAAAATCGGCGATTTGCTCAGACACATGACGTAAATTCTCCATTCATTGTGAATGGCATTTCATGTTTTTGTTAGGACAAAAATCGACACTATAGCTGAATATAGGAGGGGCTATACCCACATTCCCACAATAATGTCATTAGCCCTACATTGTATTAATAAAACCAGTAAGACACCCTGAGGGCAAGAAGCGAGCATGCATGTATCCGCCTGGGTGACAGCAGACTGTTGGGTGAGCGCTGGCACTTTGGCATGGGGGGATCAGATCAACATATGGAATGAATTCTGTACTGGCCATAAATGGAGCGTGTCTTTCTTGAGTGTACAGATGAGGTCAGATCAACATATGGAATGTCAGAACAGGTCAGCTCCATATATGGAGATCTATGGGTGGCAGCGGGGGCAGTGTCTTGAGTGTACATGGTGTGATGAGGGCCCAGGTAGGGCCGGCCCTTACCTTTTGGGCCCATTGAGGACTTTAGTTTTTGCTGGCTGCCGGGTGTGGCTGCACTAATAACTTACCCAGGGGGCAAAGGGGGTTGACCTGCATTTGTCATAACATACAAAGTTGTCCACCAGAAATAATATCTATGACCCAGTAGGATCACAACCTATATGGACAACCTGGTCAATTGTTGGGCGAAAGTCCAATATGGCCGCCCCAATATTAGCCCCTATTAGTTATAATGGGGGGTGAATAGGGCAATTTTTTTAACAGAGATATTTCCACGAAACTTCACAGGTTGATCAATAATATGAATACGAACATTTTTTGCATTGAAAGTTTCCATGAAATCCAATATGGCCGCCACAATATTAGCACGCAGAAAATATGTTTGGCTTGAACTTCTGAACCAGATGAGCTAGAAACGCAAACTTGGTATCTATTTCATGGTTTCTGACCATGAGATACTCAATGGAATACCTATTTTTATTATTGGGTGTGTCAATAAAAGTCATGAACATAGTCAGCACCATAAGACATTTCCGATACTTATAGCAGCCCATTAAATTGCAGCAGGGATATGGCAGGAGAAAGCACACAAACTATACCAGTGTTCCATGCATTGACGGGTTGTGACACTGTGTCAAGCATGTTGGCCACGGGAAAAAGACTGCGCGGGCTGTATGGGCTTCTGAGCTTATACACATGCCCTGTTGATATTCATTTGTGAGGTAGAAGGAAGCTTCTGGCCAATTCCAAAGATTGAATTCTGGATCATAAAAAAATACTGATTTGACACCGAGATCACCCATATCAGACAATCATACAAGTGATGGCGGCCATCTTGAATATTCAATGACAATTTTCAATTATGCAAAAGACACTTACCAAGTACTATATGGTAAATGAGTCTGAAATATCATATTATATCCATCATTCATAAGAAAACAGTTGTTGCTGGTGGCCATTTTGAAAAATGGCTGCCATGGTAAAAATAAATAAAAAATAGACCAATCAAATCAATTGTTTTGTCAAGTACAGCTGTGTCAAGACATATGTGCTGTGTGCACATGATGTGCAGCATTGGCTGTTAAAACTCAAAGGTCTAGGAGGCAGAAACCTTGGCTCATTTTACCTTAGTGATGGCCCACTTTACCTGAGACCACCTTACATACAGACCAAAGTCTGGCGGAGCCCGTTGCTCGCTGTTGCCGTTGCGTGCTGTTAGCACACGCACACACATGTGCCATGTCCACGCACCACGCACGCACGCGCGCATGCACACGCGAGCGCACACACACCCAACTAGTTGTAGGAGGGGAGGTGTGACCGTGTGCAACAGTGTGTGCTGCTGCGCTATCCCGACCTGCGTAGCCGAACCGACTGCTGCTCTGTTGGCGTTGCACACCCATGTGCCATGTCCACGCCACGCACGCACGCACGCACACGCGAGCGCACACACACCCAACGAGTTGTAGGAGGGGAGGTGTACAACAGTGTGTGCCGCTGTGCTATCCCGACCTGCGTAGCCGGACCGACGGCTGCTCTGTTGACAGCTACTGTACGGAACGCCGCTGTTTACAGCAACAAGTTTGGGCTGCATTCTGATTGGTCAGTGGTGCTGCAGTTCGCCTGCGAATGTCTGCAAAATTCGACACCAGAGCGAACAAATAAAGAGCGAAAACGGTCGCATTTTCGCACATTCGCAAATTCGCCACTGATGTGGAAGCTTGCATTGACTTCAATTGGTTTTAATAAAATGCGAATTATTCGCACGAATAAATCGCGTCGCCAATTCGCCAGTGTGTAAGGACCTTTAGTGTTGCTGCCCACCTCCCGTAACAACAGTGCATTTGCATTGTTCCATCTTACCGTCGTTGATCATCATGATAAAGAAATAACCGCTCACCGAGGGACGATACAATCTGTGATAGTTTCTTTATTTGAGTATGAAGAAAAAAGGAGACAAAGATCTGACCGGCTTTTTTCTTGCTTTAACCCCTGCATATTGTGACGTGTGAGGACAAAAGCTGTATATAGCTCAGGATTTCAATTCCAATAATGGCAACAATATTTCTAAAACAGTAATATGCCATTAGGCTGGCCCTCTGGAATGAGTTTGAAAATGTAGTGGCGCTCTGGGGTGAGTGTGGAAATATAGTTGCCGTCTGGGGTGAGTGTGGAAATATAGTGGCCCTCTGGGGTGAGTGTGGAAATATAGTGGTCCTCTGGGGTGAGTGTAGAAATATAGTGGCCCTCTCGGGTGAGTGTGGAAATATAGTGGTCCTCTGGGGTGAGTGTGGAAATATAGTGGCCCTCTGGAGTGAGTGTGGAAATATAGTGGCCCTCTGGAGTGAGTGTGGAAATATAGTGGCCCTCTGGAGTTAGTGTGGAAATATAGTGGCCCTCTGGAGTGAGTGTGGAACTATAGTGGCCCTCTGGGGTGAGCGTGGAAATATAGTGGCCCTCTGGAGTGAGTGTGCAACTTTACTACCTACCTAATCCATTCCAGCGGCAGGCTATGAAAATGGGCAGGGGTGAGGTGGGTTCTGGGAGTGAGGCCAAGTAGCCTGACTAGCTTGTTTTGGGAAGGCTGGAGCCTTGTTTTAAGGGTCTTTGAGGTGCAAAAAGGTCACTTGATGTGGGCCAGAACCAGTTGCGGACCCGCACTCACACGCATTCACTCATACAGCATTGTTTTTCAGTCTGTTTTCTCAGTCACTGCTATAAGTAGCCTCTCTAGAGAGAGAGAGAGAGAGAGAGAGAGAGAGAAAACATTTGAAAGTAGAACAATTCAATTTGAAGGGAGAATAAAACATTTGAAAGTAGAACAATTAAAATGAAAAGTAGAACAATTAAAGTGAAGACATTACCTGACCAAGCAAACATTTACATTTGCAAATTATCTGCAGTTGTAGTTATTACACAACATGTTTTAAGCAGGTCTACTTTCAGAAATCAAACAGACAATTAACTCAGTTTAGTATTTTTTTATTGAAGTTCATAGAATAATGAAGTATTCAGAAAATGTCAATAAAAAATAATGACACTCAATGCTTCACCTACTAGAGTCTAGTATGTGAAGAGTCATTTTGGATTAAAAAATAAATATATGTTTTTTTCAACCCTTGAACAGTTAGTCTTCCCGCCATGACTGTCTCTGTGTCAAAAAGAGTCACAAATAAGTTGCTCAATTCCGACAGCCAGTCAGTAAGTGGATTCATTATATTAATTTCAGTATATAGGCAATATTTTAGGCCAATAAGAAAAAAACTATATATAACAAATATCCCACTCCACACCCCCGGCTGCCGGACTATAGGTCTCCAGTTATTAAAGTCCTTCCTTATTCACTTGATTTCAGACCGGAGTCCAGACTACAGGTGAAGATGAACTCTCCAGACTCGTAAGAACTGCAATACCCATGATGCATCACTCCCAGGTGAAGATGAACTCTCCAGACTCAACCAGGGACGATTCTATTAAACAGGAAGCTGAAGATGTTTCTATTCAACAGGAAGCTGAAGACGTTTCTATTAAACAGGAAGCTGAAGATGTTTCTATTAAACAGGAAGCTGAAGACCACCCACACATCAGTAAGTTTCATGCCTTTCTTTAACCCATTAACACATTGGCTGCTACAGAATCCTGCCAGGCTTATTCTTCTGGTGCTATGGGCTTAACATTGAAGGAAGGACATTTTTCGGGGCCCACAGCAAAATGTTCTCTTATAGCGATAATCACACGCATACATCAAAAGAAAGCTGAACTTGTCCACTTCAATTTTAACCATCTTCCATTCTGGAGATATTGACCTTTTTGCAACACCTGCTTTTGCCTGAAAGTGATTATCTTGAACAGCAAGCAGAGTTATAGAAGGTTTAAAGTCACAGACATTGACAGGAAGATATAAAAATGAACACAATAAATATGCTATACATCCTATACACCGAATGAAAGCCCTGAATGTGTACTTTTATAGGGAAAACAGTACACATTGATCCCATGTACAGTTTGACAATAATTGGTTATTGAATGCAGCTTGTGCCCACCAGAGATAACTTCAGAGAAGACATGGACCTGAACTCCTCAAGATTCACAAAATAAGCATCAGTATTATAATGACTCAAATATTAAATAATCTGCATATCAGCACCCCCACTACCTCAAGGAAGCTCTGAGAAGGAAGAGAAGTGGTCACGTGACTGGGCTGCGCCATGACACTTTTCATATAATCGGTTCAGGAATATAAATTAAGACATATCACAGGTTGTTTTCTAATCACTTACTTTTCGATGTGCACAGAGTGCACAGTATATAATTTTATCTGAGGATCTAAACAGCAGCAGGTATCGTTTCTGGCTCCGAAGTATCGCGATATTTGGCTGCCAGACAGGAAGCGGTGGGAAGTCTCGCGATACTTGGTACGTTCAGAAAGGTACTTTGTGCTCTTCAGATACCATACCTCTATAAAAATACACAGTGTAAACATCGAAAAGCAACACAGTAGACAATCATGTGTTACATGTCTTCTGTTATTTTCCAGAAGTGATTACTTTACAAAATGTCTCAGTCATTCATAAATAATGTTTGTTCATGAGCTGGTCACTGAGCTCTCATTGACTCCAGTGCATTCTGCAACTTCCGGGTGTAGTTTGGCTCCCATGAAAGTGTCCATGAAACTGTCATGGTGCAGCACAGTCACGTGACCACTTATCTTCCTTCTCAAAGCTTCCTTGCACCACCTCAGGACATTGTGGTACTGCAGCTAAAACTGCTTTCAAAGTCCAGAAAGAAATGACAAGGACTGGTTATATCAGAGTGGTGATTGAGGCTCAAACCATTAGAAATAGTTTTGAGGGACATAGACAATATGATATTAAATATTAAAAACAGTTTTAAAATTCATGTTATCTCTGCTTTAAATTGTTTCAGAATTTCATGATTCATTTTTTTCATTATTCATTTTGGTGTTAAAGTAACTAAATATATGACTTCACGTAACTTTTTTAGTATTTTGCTAAAATCTTGCTAAAACTTTCAGAACTGTAGTAACCTGTAGTTAATAACGGTTTAGTCAATCTTATCTTGGTAGGTAATAGCTCTCATTTTGTACATGGAACATGGAAGAACAATAGATTTACATTTTAGGAATGCAGTGTTGACCATCATGTTATGTTTCTGCTCCTAGACATCCTGCACATGGTTGTGTGTAAAGAGGAGGTTTCTTCTAAACAGGAGAGGAGCCCCAGTCTGCTCCAGGAGGAACCAGAGCCTCCACACATTAAAGATGAACAGGAGGAACTTAAAGAAGAACAGGAGGAACTACTTCAAAGACCAGAGGAACCTGTTGGGTCAACGTTGACATTACTAGCAGTGAAAGGTGACGATGAAAATGATAATGATGAAGAAGATATATCTTCCCTCTGTTCTGAAGTTGAACTTGAATCTGACACTGAAGTCACTGAAGACAGTGATGATTGGGAGGAGACAAGTGAAGACGATGATGACGAATGGCATGACAAGAGTTTCAGTTACTCGGGTTCCCTGAAGAAGCACCAGAGTGTGCACACGAGAGAAAAACCTTTCCAATGTAAACATTGTGACAAGAGCTTTGACTCATCATCCTCCCTGAAGAAACACCTCCGTATCCACACTGGAGAAAAACCTTATCAATGTAAACATTGTGACAAGAGTTTCAGACAGTCAGGTACACTGAAGGCACACCAGCGTATCCACACTGGAGAAAAACCATTCCAATGTAAACATTGTGACAAGAGTTTCAGAGAGTCAGGTTTCCTGAAGACACACCTTCTTGTCCACACTGGAGAAAAACCATTCCAATGTAAACATTGTGACAAGAGTTTCAGACAGTCAGGTTCCCTGAAGACACACCTACATGTCCACACAGGAGAAAAACCATTCCAATGTAAACATTGTGACAAGAGTTTCAGAGTGTCAGGTAACCTGAAGAGACACCTACATGTCCACACAGGAGAAAAACCATTCCAATGTAAACATTGTGACAAGAGTTTCAGAGTGTCAGGTAACCTGAAGAGACACCTTCGTGTCCACACTGGAGAAAAACCTTATCAATGTAAACATTGTGACAAGAGTTTCAGACAGTCAGGCTCCCTGAAGAGACACCTTCGTGTCCACACTGGAGAAAAACCTTATCAATGTAAACATTGTGACAAGAGTTTCAGACAGTCAGGTTCCCTGAAGACACACCTTCTTGTCCACACTAGAGAAAAACCATTCCAATGTAAACCATTCCAATGTAAACATTGTGTAATTCCCTCAGTACAGACGACAGCAACGAGTTTTTATATACTGGCAGGATTTATTTTTTGTTCAATCCAGACCGTGAAAACTGTAAGCAAAAAACATATACACAAATACAATAATCACTAGTCAAAATAATAACAAAACACATACAGTAATATCTCAAACATTGTCTTGATAATGTCGTCACTTTCAATTACTGTATACACAAACTTACATAAAATCCAATAAAACACAAAGACTACATCCAACTACAGCCCAGCATGTGTTAGACCTTAGCTGTGTTAGCCCTTAGCTGTATAACAATTCAATACAAAACAATGGACAGAAAACACACAAAAAACGTCAGCAAAATGTACCTTAGTAGCTGCATTGCATGAGGAAATTGTGTAGCTTGTATTACTTTGTGTGATTCTTTCTCTCTTGAAGCTATGAGCTAGCTTGCAGATGCATTATACACTGAGAAACATGTACTAAATCCGCGGACTTTTTGGCGAGTGTTACGTTAAAATACGTCTTGACGGAAACGAGCGATATAAAGGACAAAGGTTCCGCCTTAGAGAACTTTGGTTCCTATCAAAATAAATAACTCAAAAATACTGCACTGACTGACACAGAGGCAGTTACACTCCCACCAAAACATATCACATGTATATGATTTCCTTCAACTATTGAGAGACAACATACTGCGTAAAAGAGATAAACAAAAAACAAAAAACTTCAGTCCTTGGCTTCCCCAGAGAACGATCACCTATGACTGCACCTGTAGTGAGACAGATAGAGAGAGAGGGGAGGAAACAGAAAGAGAGAGGCCGGAGTCTTCAGTCTGCTTCCATCAGCGTCACCGTCTTATGGATGGGCCTTTCCAGGTGGATAGGTTTGGAGATGCGCTTTCCTTTCTCATCAAGGGTTGAGTCGCTGATGAGCAACTTGAGTCTTCGCACCTTCCCATCCTTTCCTGGGTACACTTCCTCCAAACTGCTGGCTTCACAGGACTTTGGCTGGAGCTCCTTCATTTCTTTCACATGGCGCTGGAGTCTGGCGATAGCATTCACCATTTTGGACCAGTCTGAAAGCTTGTGTAGGCGATCTAGCAGCGACTTGACTTCTTTCGCCTGGGTGTCGAGAACCTGGACCTTCTTAAGTTCAGGATCGTCACATGTGATCTCTCCCACCTTGACGTCTCCACTTGGTAACTCCTTCTGCCAAAGACCTCTTGAGGCATGGTCTGCTGGATTCTCTTCTGAAGCCACATACCTCCATTGTGTAGACTCTGTGCTTTGCTTGGTGCGTTCCACACGATTTGCCACAAACCTTTCCGCATCTCCGCGTCTTATGGTATCATCCATGAAGGTCTTGTAGTCCTTGTAGTACCGATCGTTTTTTCTCAGCTTCCTTTCTAGGCACTCGAGACGATGGATAGCACAGATCTTATTATCAGGTAAGTTAGGTCTTTCTTTCTTGAATGGCAGCGGCATTTCGCAATGACCGTCGCTCTTTAACTTGATGCTCTTTTCCATTTTCGACAGGAACCTTAGATCTTCTTGAGAGATGGGGCTGGTCTCCGACGCTCTTTCAACGACGTCAGACTCCAGCATCTTGATGACATCTGCAGGTAAGAGAACTTCTTTGATCTGTGTCCTACAGACATAGTGCACTTCTTTCCTGAGACACGGGTTGCCATATCCCACTACACTCCAGCCCAAGTCTGTCTTCTGTGCAAACGGCTGGTGTTCCTCACCAGGCACCACTTGTCTTGGAACGAGGGCTTGGGCACAGTTGTAGCCAATTAATAGGCCGACATCACAGCTTTGTTGAGGAGCGATCTCATCTGCAATGTGTTCAAGATGAGGCCATGCTTTTGCCGTCTCCGGTGTGGGAATATGGTCTCTGTTTGCAGGGATAAACTCTCTTGAGTAAGTCACTGGCAGAGTGATTATCTTGTCTGAATAAAATCCTCTAACTTGTAGACCAGCTAGCTTCCGACAGGACACGACTGTGTTTCTTGAAGCCAACGTGGAGAGCTTTAGCTGGACTGGTTCACTCCTAGCATTGAGAGCCTTCGCTGTCTCTTCGAGGATAAAGGTTGTGTCACTTTGTGTATCGAGGAGCGCGTATACCAGAACTTCACGACTTGGCACACTCGTAGATGACACCCACACTGGAATTATTGTGGAGGTATGAGTGTCTCCACCATTCTGGATGACTCTAAGTGCCGTCGCCTCACGTGATGGTCTCTCTGACTGGTCTTGTGACTGTTCATTCTTCCTTTCTTCGTACTCGTCACTGTACCTTGCTCTGTCAGATCTTGTAGACATCCTTTCTTCCTTGGTGCGATCGTCATGAAGACAAGTTGGGTGTCTTCTCTCACAGGTGTCGCAGCTGTTTCTTTCTTCACAATCTTTAGATCGGTGGCCAAAATTGAGACAGCCAAAACACAACCTATTTTCTTGAACAAACTTGATTCGCTCCACGATTGTCCTTTGCATAAACTTGTAACACTCTTGTAGACTGTGTCCTGCCTCCTCACAGAAGACACAGCTTGTGACGACGGCTTTCTCATCGGAGGTGGTTGCGAACACCTTTGCTCCAGGACCTCCGCTCTTTACACTCTTGTCTGGAATCCTTTCACTTGACTTAAGAGCATGAAGAGATGTTATTGGGCTGCAAGCGATTTTAGCTTCACGTGTGAGGAACTTGACAAACTGGCTGAAGCTCGGGAACATGTGAGTGTCTTCTTCTGCTTCTATGACTTTCCTATTCCATCTTGAAGTCAACCAGTCTGGGAGTTTAGAGAGTATTTTCTGGTTCTCGTTGCAATCATTAAGTATTTCAAGACTTCTGATCTGAGACATGGCTGCCTCACAGCAGCGCAGGAAGTCGGCGAGTTCTTGAAGTTCCATACTGCCTTTGGAGCTTATCTTGGGCCACGCGTCGAGCTTCTCTCTGAAGGCCTTGGCGATGAGGAATGGATTGCCGTATCGCTCTTCTAGGATGTCCCATGCTGCATAATATGCTGGCTCTGTGCCAAGTAGAAAGTAGCTCTCTATGGCCTTTTTAGCAGATCCACCCACATACTTGCGTAGATAATATATCTTCTCTTCAGCTGGTATGTTCTTCCTGTCAACAAGCGTCTGAAAGGACACTTTCCAGTCATTGAATCGGAGTGGGTCACCGCTGAACACTGCAGGTTCAGGTAGAGGAATGCGACTCGCACTGATGGCTTCTGCGAGCGCTCTGACGAGAGCTGTTGTGCCATCTTCATATTTGTTTTCTTGCCTTGCTTGTGCTACAGCTGGTGGTGTAGAACGGTGCTGCAGCGGGCTAGTTTGAGGCTTGACTTCTTCTTTCTTCACAGAGACACGATGGAGAAGATCATTTATAGTTTGAGGCTTGACTTCTTCTTTCTTCACAGAGACACGATGGAGAAGATAATTTATTTCTTCATCTGAGCAGTCGCCCTTAGATGCTGGACATGAACGTTCGCTCTGGTCATATACTTGCTGTCGTGCCTCGGCAGCCTTTAGCTTCTTAATAGTCTCCAATCGATCTAGTTCTCTGCGCTTGGCTTCTAGCACTCTTTGTCTCTCTGCATTTTCAGCCTCTTGTTTGGCTTTTAACTGAGCGGCTTCGGCTTCTAGCACTCTTCGTCTCTCTGCATTTTCAGCCTCTTGTTTGGCTTTTAACTGAGCGGCTTCGGCTTCTAGCACTCTTTGTCTCTCTGCATTTTCAGCCTCTTGTTTGGCTTTTAGCTGAGCGGCTTCAACTTCCAGTCTCTGAAGCTCTTCAATATAATGCTCTTGCTCCAGCTGTACTTCTAAGGTGGCTTTGTTGGCAGCAACCTCAGCAGCTGCACTCTTCCTGCTTGCAGAGGAGCAATTAGTGTGGTGGGAGCTAATGCCTGTCCTTCCTGAGGCTACAGACATTACCTCTTCAATGACTTGATGTTCTTCATGCCTTTGACTCATAGTATGCCTATGGACTGTAGCTTCCTCCCTTGCACCTATAAGGTCCATTGCATCCTTGGCCATCTTCTTTGTTACTGTTTCACAGGTGTCGATTCTGCGACGTGTGTCAAGGTCAGGAACCTCAAGGCGTTTCCAATCGTCATAAACGTCATTTAGACTCTTATAGGTATTGCATACTGTGTATAGCGTACTGTGTATAGCGCTGTTTCCATCTAGCATGTCGTCTGAGCACTTTCCACTCAGCGCTTGGTCGGCTTCTTTAGTGGCGTCCTTCCACTTCTCATAGCACACACTGAACCGATGTGCAACCTTTCTTACTTGCTCATCATGCTGTTCTTGACCCTTTTCCGTCATTCTGCGGACTCTTTGGCCTAGTGGTGGCTCTTCTGAGGAAGCGGGGTTGTCCACTCTGATGCCTTCAGTCACTTGTGGCTGCACGGTTGTGCTGTGCTCGTGCACACACTCTGTCTTGTCAGGTGCGTGTGACTCCATGTCTGTGCGATGTACTTCTGCAATTGTGTGCTCTTCGCCATTTCGGGACATCTTACTTGTCTGTTGTCATTCACTGCTCTTTGGTGCTGTCTTCGTGAGCAGTTAAGTTTTCACTGTAATTCCCTCAGTACAGACGACAGCAACGAGTTTTTATATACTGGCAGGATTTATTTTTTGTTCAATCCAGACCGTGAAAACTGTAAGCAAAAAACATATACACAAATACAATAATCACTAGTCAAAATAATAACAAAACACATACAGTAATATCTCAAACATTGTCTTGATAATGTCGTCACTTTCAATTACTGTATACACAAACTTACATAAAATCCAATAAAACACAAAGACTACATCCAACTACAGCCCAGCATGTGTTAGACCTTAGCTGTGTTAGCCCTTAGCTGTATAACAATTCAATACAAAACAATGGACAGAAAACACACAAAAAACGTCAGCAAAATGTACCTTAGTAGCTGCATTGCATGAGGAAATTGTGTAGCTTGTATTACTTTGTGTGATTCTTTCTCTCTTGAAGCTATGAGCTAGCTTGCAGATGCATTATACACTGAGAAACATGTACTAAATCCGCGGACTTTTTGGCGAGTGTTACGTTAAAATACGTCTTGACGGAAACGAGCGATATAAAGGACAAAGGTTCCGCCTTAGAGAACTTTGGTTCCTATCAAAATAAATAACTCAAAAATACTGCACTGACTGACACAGAGGCAGTTACACATTGTGACAAGAGCTTTACGTCATCATCTTCTCTGAAAACACACCAGCGTATCCACACAGGAGAAAAACCGTATCAATGTAAACATTGTGACAAGAGTTTCAGACAGTTAGGTTCCCTGAAGAGACACCTTCTTGTCCACACAGGAGAAAAACCATTAAAATGTAAACATTGTGACAAGAGTTTCAGATTGTCAGGTAACCTGAAGAGACACCTACTTGTCCACACTGGAGAAAAACCATTCCAATGTAAACATTGTGACAAGAGTTTCAGTATGTCAGGTAACCTGAAGGCACACCTTCGTGTCCACACTGGAGAAAAACCATTCC
This sequence comes from Protomyctophum parallelum, assembly GCF_964188405.1. Lineage (NCBI taxonomy): Eukaryota > Metazoa > Chordata > Actinopteri > Myctophiformes > Myctophidae > Protomyctophum > Protomyctophum parallelum. Next base: position 47,609,495 of record NC_139706.1, on the reverse strand, counting down.
AATGTAAACATTGTGACCAGAGTTTCAGAGAGTCAGGTACACTGAAGTCACACGAGTATGTCCACACAGGAGAAAAACCATTAAAATGTGAACATTGTGACAAGAGTTTCAGACAGTCATATAAACTGAAGATACACCTTTGTGTCCACACAGGAGAAAAACCATTCCAATGTAAACATTGTGACAAGAGTTTCAGTGAGTCAGGTTCCCTGAAGACACACCTACTTGTCCACACTGGTGAAATACCATTCCAATGTAAACATTGTGACAAGAGTTTCAGTATGTCAGGTAACCTGAAGGCACACCTTCGTGTCCACACAAGAGAAAAACCATTAAAATGTAAACATTGTGACAAGAGTTTCAGAGAGTCAAGTTCCCTGAAGACACACCTTCTTGTCCACACTGGAGAAAAAACATTCCAATGTAAACATTGTGACAAGAGTTTCAGACAGTCAGGTAACCTGAAGAGACACCTACATGTCCACACTGGAGAAAAACCATTCCAATGTAAACATTGTGACAAGAGTTTCAATAATTCAGGTAACCTGAAGAAACACCTTCGTGTCCACACAGGTGAAAAACCTTATCAATGTAAACATTGTGTCAAGAGTTTCAGACAGTCAGGTAACCTGAAGAAACACCAGCGTATCCACACTAGAGAAAAACCTAACAAGAGTTTCAGTCGGTTAGGTCAACTGAAGACACACCTTCCTGTCCAGACATGAGAAAAACCTTTCCAATGTAAACATTGTGACAAGAGCTTTACCGCATCATCTTCTCTGAAAACACACCAGCGTGTCCACACAGGAGAAAAACCATTCCAATGTAAAATCACTTACATCTTTTAAAACAGGCAAAAAAAAAGGTCCACCTTTCAGCAGGCCCAATGGAGAGGAAATGATCTCTTCTCCTTTATTGCGGCTAACTGTTAGCACAACCCCCAGTTCCCAGTGCCACCATACGCGTTCACTTCAACAGACGTACTGCTTGTGACGTAACGCTCCGCCATAAGGAATCTAACTAGCTTCCGCTTCTGGCGGAATGCTCCGTCTGATAAGCTTTATTATTGATATCAAACCGGATCGCTGATTTCTATTTTTTTTATTATTATATTGGCTTGGCCTTTCCTTCTTTAGCTATCCTAGACCGGGTTGCGCAACCGTGCCCCCGTCCGCATACGATTATACAGGCTGACTAAAAAGCTGAATAACTCAAAATCTACGAAGCTCTCCGTGCTTTGGATAAAACGTTTTCTAGAGCAAGGATGGATATAGTTTAGCTCGCTAGCATTGACGCTCTTTATTTAGCATTATGATGGACGCACACAACAGGATATCTGTACTGTGTGTGCACCCTCTAAATCGCCTCGGCAGTCTGAGGTTGGCTGTGCGTCCAGCAGGCGGCAGTATATGAGTTAAACGACGGAGTTGTCCCGCCCCCCCACACACACGTTAGTATCATTGGCACAAGCACACACTGTTTACCTCGGGGTAGGTATATATACGGACACAAGAAAGAATTAAACAGGTGATCACCCCCCTCCTAACATGTTCCCCACTCTTTACATATAGTGTTTTTTGTACATAATTAGTGATTTCTTTCCTGTAATGATGATTTGATTGGCTGATCATCTTCCCATAGCGATGATTTGATTGGCTGATGTACATATTGAGGCTAAAAAGACCTGAATGATATTTGTGATCATTTGATTGGCTGAGCATGGAATGTTATGTATAATGATAATAAGAGCATCCCTCACTTCACACAAGTGTGATTTTTGTTATTCTTCATGTCATGTCTATGAATTGATTGCATTGGGCCTGAATGGAAAGAAGACCATAAGGACTTATTTTTTGTGTTCTCCCTTTTGGAATCCGTGTTTGACTGAACTCTGTTGCTGTTATGTCCAATCAATATAACCTAGAAATGACTAAATGTTTACTAATTTGTTTAAAATGGGTTTTCTTTCTCCCTCCAATGCATTGGTTGGATTAAAGCAGCTATAAGCAATAATATGTCAACATTTTAATTACTTTTTTATTTTTATTTTTTCAGACAGCCAGCAACGCTCCCGAACAAAATGTAGTCTCTGTGACACATCTAGGGGCTGCAATCTGCATTCAAAGATTTTTACTAGAAGCTTTGTCATTGGTCGATTTGCCTGTCTGTTTCCCGATTGGTTAGTCATTGCGACCGTTTTTTTTTCTCGACCAATGACAAAGCTTCTAGGAACATCTTTGAATGCAGATTGCGGCCCCTAGATGTGTCACAGAGACTACATTTTGTTTGGGAGCGTTCTACCCATTGCTGGCTGTCTGAAAAAATAAAATAAAAAAGTCATTAAGATTTCGACATATTGCTTATAGCAGCTTTAATACATTTGTATGCGTACTCATTAAGATAAATACTTGTCTGATTGGTTTGACCTGTTAAATGTATTACATCATACTTTACCTGCGGAAATGAAATGCACAGCATTGTTGAAATTAAACATTGTAATTGTACCTTTTCAATGCAGATATATCTGAAAATAATATTTGCAGCAGCCAATAAAGTTTTACCCCCACCCTCCCCAATTTAGTCTGCATGCCAATGAAGTCCTCCGCACACACGTCTATGTGTAGTCACTGGCACTGCTGTTGTATCCTACTGAGCGGAGCCCACGCCGCAGCTCACCTAAAAGGAGCTGTGATTGCCTCTTTCTCTGGAATGTTCATTAGGGAAGTTCAAAACTTTGCCCATTTAAATATAATCGGTAACCACTTGAGTAGAAGTACTCAAGTTTGTTAAGTACTCAACAACTATAGCCCCCCCTCTCTCTCTCCCCGCATTAGGGGAGTTAGAAACAGCCTCATACGTGACTGTATTATTATATATATATTATATAGTTCTGTGTTGAACTAGTAGAGTAGAAACAGTATTTAGTGAACTATAAAGAAATACTACTCTATTCTACTGTTCAGTATAGCAGGATTCCGATTTGGCACTTTAAAGGACCTCGATTGTACACAAGGTAAACCAGCATATCTGGTCACATCCTTTCACATGGCTCTTAACGTCAATGGCAATTAATTGCGAACGCAGTGAGCCACTTACTATGACAGCAGGGGCTGAGTGTCTGTGTGTGTGTGTGTCACGCTGTGTGGTGTCACGCTGTTACACCACCGGCCCGCCACCAGAGGGCGCAGCTGTGGCACGCACGCACGCACGCACACACACACACACACACACACACAGGGCGCAGCTGTAGCACACACACACACACACAACCACACACACACGAGCTGCGTTCGCTTCACGCGTTTGCGCGTCTTACTTGTATACTTTCCAGATCCTGTATTAAGGACATGTCACACAAGGGTTCCTGCAATCATCTTTTAATAAATATCTTGGCCCAGATTAGAAAACTGAATGAATTAAATAAACATTACTGGGCATTACTCAGAAGTCAGAAAAGAATTATCTTCGCTACATTTTGTCTATTGTCTATATACACACACAGACATTACATTCATGAATCCACTTGCTGACCGGCAGTCGGTATTGAGCAAATTAGTTTGATAGGGGTTTATATGTGACCATACATTAACATCCTATAAGGCAAGCTTTTCAAGATAATGTATGGTCACAAATAAACCCATATCGAACAAATCTGCTCAATACCGACAGCCGGTCAGCAAGTGGATTCATGAATGCATGTATAGACAATATTCTTGGCAAATAATACAAATAATAATAATACAAAAAAAAACAATATATCAAATTTCCCACTTGACAAATAAACATTATAATAAGGCTACATCTTATCCACCATCTTTTCAAAAGTGTCGACGAATCGTTCCGTCTCTCCCATCAGCTCCTCGTGCCTTTTCTCCTCCTCCTCTGCCTCCTGGATCAGGACCTCCATGACAGCATCAACTGACAGGCGGGGGGGGGGGGGGGGGGGGGGGGTCAGATGGTACAGGTGTTGCTGGCGGTGTCGTGGGGGGGGGGGGGGTTCAGATGGTACAGGTGTTGCTGGCGGTGTCGTGGGGGTCTCTGGACCAGGGGGAGCTGACTTGGACCAGCATGATGCAATAACGACCGGTGGGGTCACGGATGGTTTTGACCCTATTGCATCATGCATGTTCCTCCCAAAATAGCCATGTTGATGGGGTTTGTTGCTGTTGGGTATGGGACATCTGCAATAACCTGTTAATTTGGTGTCCATACAAGGAATTTACAATGTGTTTGTATACTTTAGCACCTAATAAAAGGCTCTAAATGTCCGTGCTGCTCCAGTCTCTTCTCCTTATGCAACTCATGTCCTTGTACCTGTGAAGCACCGGATGTCCGGATCATCCGTTTCAGGCCTGAGAGGCGCGGTGGTAAACTTCATTTTTAATTTATCTTTGTTCGACCGTTTTGGCTTATCTGAAATTCTCTCTTCCTTCCTTCCTTCCTTGACTTCCTTATTGACATCCCATTGTCCCGCCTCCCGAGCGGCGACTGGCCAGCTGCACGTCCTATAGTTACTGCCTCTGATTGGCAGACCGCGTGCATGCAGGATGTTTATAATGCTGTTGGCGGGTCTTGGGAGGCGGAACATGGGATGTGAGGAAGAGAGAATTTCAGAGCAGCCAAAACAGTCAAAAAATTAAAAATACTTAACGGCTTCTGAGCCAAATGAAAATTCTCTGACGTTTCCGTTGTCTCCTATAGCCGATATAGGCTTCTTTTGAAACATCTCACCACCACCAAAAGGCCGCAGCACGGCCTTTTCCGAGGGTATGTACGTCTGTATACCATTTCGCGTGGAATAGATGCAAAGGGACCCTATGTAAAGTATACAAACTTTGCTGAGGGTTCCGAGAGGGGCTAACACAGACAGTATATGAAAAAGTAAATTGGTAGAAAAGAAAATGTAGGCCTATGTGTGATGTGTGTGAGTGGAAGAGTGGAAAACCTTTTGAACTGTTAGATTTGATCCATCAAATGGTTTCTATATTATATGTTTATATTTAAAATATGATTTAGTGAAGTTAGACTTTGATGAGATGAGATCACAGTATAGCTGTTCCACTGTATTACACGGTACCATGGCTCCCCCTAGCGGCCGTCTGTGGTATGTGCACCGTGCACGCCTCCAGCAGCAGCAGCTCTAGACTGCACAATGTGCGCATGTGCAAAACCCTATGAGCTTTGGTGTGAATGTTTGTTATTAATATACAAAGAAAACTAAAAGGTTTCGTTTGAAAACAGTGTCGTCGTCTTAGCAGCTCAACCCTGAAACACAGCAGGTAAGATGAACTGATTCACCCAATTGTTTTTACTACGTTACGTTTATAGTTTATATTATTGACTCTTTTTATTTTAACATGGAACGATTCACGAGTCGTATTTCTCTCATATCGGCTTGTTTATAATACATGTAGGCCTATCCTAAACAAGCAGTAGTTAATACTAGCAGCAGTAATACTATTGTAACTTGTTTGTTATAAACAAGCAGTAGTTAATACTAGCAGCAGTAATAATATTGTATTGTTTGTTTGTTCTAAACAAGCAGTAGGCCTACTACTATAGCAGCAGTAATAACATTGTATCGCTCATCCAAAGGGAGCTATAGCTCTCTTGGCTATGGCTTGTTGCCTGGCCTGCCCTGCTGAGTTGGAGATCAGGCTTCGATTCCAGCTCAGGGTGCCAAACGTTACAATATACATTGATTGGTTGCATAATCACTATTAATGTCAACATAACGTTACATCAGTGTGTTGTCTTTTTGTAGTGGATAGTGGATGGGGGGCTCGTTTACATCAGGGATTCAGGGTCCTCCATTTTCAATTCATGAGAACATTTAAAGAGGGGGGACAAAAATAAATCAAAATATTTAGGCTATAGGATAGTTCTGTTTTGACTTCTCCTCTGCATTGACTTCTCCTCTGCATGTTGTAGTATTTAGATGGTTCTGTTATGACTTCTCCTCTGCATGCTGTAGTATTTAGATGGTTCTGTTATGACTTCTCCTCTGCATGCTGTAGTATTTAGACAGTTCTCTTATGACTTCTCCTCTGCATGCTGTATTGTTTAGATGGTTCTGTTATGACTTCTCCTCTGCATGCTGTAGTATTTAGATGGTTCTGTTATTACTTCTCCTCTGCATGCTGTAGTATTTAGATGGTTCTGTTATGACTTCTCCTCTGGATTCTGTAGTATTTAGATGGTTCTGTTATGACTGCATGCTGTAGTGTTTACATGGTTCTGTTATGACTTCTCCTTTGGATGCTGTAGTATTTAGATGGTTCTGTTATGACTTCTCCTCTGCATGCTGTAGTGTTTAGATGGTTCTGTTATGACTTCTCCTCTGCATGCTGTAGTATTTAGATGGTTCTGTTAAGACTTCTCCTCTGCATGCTGTAGTATTTAGATGGTTGTGTTAAGACTTATCCTATGTATGCTGTAGTATTTAGATATAGGCCTACAGTTAAATAAAGTAAAAAAGGGAAAAACATGACTTTGACTTTGTTATGGAGGCCAGTTTCGAATCGCAGCTCTCAAGTTAAAAAAGTGTCGACACCCCTGCTGTACTCTGTCGTCATCCAGGGGCCACATGCGGCCCCCACCTTCACTTCATGTGGCCCTCAGGTCAATGTCAGAATACTGATATATTATTGATTCGCAAACATGACCCGCTTTAATTACTTCAGTCTAATTAGTAGCTTAATGAGTAGTATTTAAATTATATTGTCTTTTTTATGTCAAATGTATTTGTATTTAGTTTATAAAGTTAACGTCATCATTTTTCGACCGTGGTCGAGATCATGGATTTCACAATGTGACGCCAGACTTCCCAGTCCTTCATTGCCATCCCCAGTTCCTGCATACTGATGCGTGTGTCCCTAGCGATGACATCAGGGGAAAAAAACGACCGTTTTCTACCTCTGGTCTGCTTTGAGGCAGGACTCCAGAGAAGAAGTGAAGATATAACCTCATTGTCAGCGCTGTAGCAGTGGCCGGCAAACTCTGTTCTTCTGAATTGGACTAGTGAAGAAACACGGGGAAGGCTGCCGTATATCAGATTAGTCGATGGGTGGCTCTTCCAAGACAGATTAACATACAGTTGACATACAACCTATAATTAAAAGCAGTTGATAGGCTGAATGTTACAATTCAGAAAAATAGCAACAAAAATCGTATCAAGCCTTGCACACACCGTCTGTGAACGCCGCTCGTCAAAACAGCCGCCTCCGTTATTTTCAATGAACCTTTCGCACACCGGCGGCGCCCGACGCGCGTTCACGCCTCGCCTGACGCTCCGATACGCCACTGTTCTATTTTACAGGCGTTGCCGCGTCGCTGCGCACCCGGTGTGTGTTGGGCTTCATTATACATCATTCATCATATATCATGTCATTAACAACTGAATTGATGTGATTGGTTGGTTACATTTACAATAGCCTAATTGGCAGACATAGAGACACACGGGGACTACAAATGTCACGCCCCAAAATTTCAACAATGTACTGCAGCTGTCAATGCAATCCCTATGAGAGGCATCATAAAATACCCTCATTTCACACAGCTGTCAATGCAATCCCTATGAGAGGCATCATAAAATACCCTCATTTCACACAGCTGTCAATGCAATCCCTATGAGAGGCATCATAAAATACCCTCATTTCACACGTCCATTACTGAGGCGGTAGCGATTTTGTTTGTGTTCTAATAAAGTTTCCCATAATATGTTTGATTTGTCCTTTTCAATGTCACATACCTGTCATCTGAATATACAACCCACAATATACTATAATTTACTCCATCAGAGATTCATTGTAAATCTCAAGTTAAAGGGGTCCCACGGTATATACGTCACGGTCGCATCCCTTGAGGTTTTCAATACCCAGATATATTTGTTGTGTTCCGTTTTATATAATATGACTAATTACTAATACTCATCTGGAGAATTCACTATAGGTAGTTGAAAATGTCAGGATACGCCACTCCTCCATTAACCTGGGTTATTTTCCCATGCAACTATTCAGCCAAGTTAATTATACAACAAGTTGACAACGGTAAAACACATCGTCGGAGCTCCGCGGTAGGTAGAACATATTAGTAAGCCTGTGACATGTTCAAAATATAGACATATTAAATAACAAAGTCAGTCGGGATCGGGATGTATTATTGAGAATTCCACTCTTCAGCGTCGGTGCTCGTAGCCTCGTAAAGGATGTATTATTGAGAATTCCACTCTTCAGCGTCGGTGCTCGTAGCCTCGTAAAGGCAGTGACGCCCCATAAATGGGTAACTCATTCAAGGTGAAATACATCCTCTATTGAGAAAACAACAATATATGTCGACAAAGACACTTCATACATTTGGAAACATATTATTTTTATTCAAATCAATATAGTCTTCAGTTAATTTCATATTATTTTAAAAGTAGGCTAAACTACAGTTGAATTTCAATGGACTTCTATGGGCTGGCCTGCAGTACACCGTTCTAACGGACAGAAGTGGGGACGCTGTCTCATTTGGGGGCGTGACATTTGTGGTCCCTGTGTGTCTCTATTTCACCTAATTTCTCCTTTAATTTAAAGTTCTCCGTCCGGGGGACGGATTTCCGTCTTGAGGACTTCATATTGGCCATTTATGAGATCAGTGCGAATCTGCAAAAACATTTAATAAGAGGGGTGTATGACATTAAGTCATCAAAACGCAGCATATACTTGCTACTAGTACTAAGAGATCTCTGCAAAGTCCAAATGACCAAGCTTCCATTCACACTCAAATAATATATCGATCATCTGCTCAGAATGCACCATGCGCTGCTGAATGTAACCCGACAATACCGAAGTGGTGGCGTGCCGGTGTCGTGACTCGTGCGCACTGCTGCGCAGACAGTAAATAGCAGATCTGCAAGTTCGCAGTGTGTCACGAATGCTACGCGCTGTGAACTTGTATTTCTGCTATTTGCTGCACGCAACACTGTGCGCAATTATAAGTCTGTTGTGCTCGATTCGATGTCCCCCTGCTATTCTGACTTAACACAAAGCGTGCTAACGACTCCCGCAAACTGATTACCCTGTACGCTACGATGATAGCATTGGACGACCTCTTCCTAGACCGACAGTAAATGTTCTCTTATTGTGAGAATCACACAGCATACCTCAAAAGAAGGCCTTAAAGGGTAAGACCACTTTTTTTGAGGTTTGGGTTGTGTAAATGGTAAATGGTAAATGGTGCATTTATATAGCGCCTTTATCCAAGGCGCTTTACAGAGATTGTGCATTACATTCACCCATTCACACACACATTCATACACCGATGGCAGCGGAAACCATGCAAGGCACCAACTAGCACATCGGGAGCAATTAGGGGTTCAGTGTCTTGCTCAAGGACACTTCGACAGTAACTCTGGGGGAGCCCGGGTAATTTTATCAATGAAAATGCCATCGTGATTCATCTCCATCCAATGTACAGTCTGCACAGCAGCTTGCAGTCTGTTCTGTAGCTGGTTTGCCTGGGGAAAAAACAACACCATTGCTAATTAGTTACGTAAGTGTTGCAACTTGTGGGGATTAGCTTAACATTGGTCATGATAAAACCATAGCTATCACTGCAGCGAGTAGCCAACGTTATGCAGCGACAGCGTTATGTAGGTACAGTAGGCTATTTCACGGCTTTTAAGAGCTCCAAAACTACAGAATGTTGACATATCGTGGTCTGGGGGGTCAGACTGATGCCTGCTAATAAGCTAGCTTGCATCCGAGTTGTATCACCGGGGCACCAGGGATAAATAAAAAAGAATAAAGCGCCGATGTGGCGCCAAATAAATGGGTAACGTTGTATGAATGCAATGCCGTATCATATCGTTAGTTCACGTGAGGTAACGTTAACCTTTGCTAGAGATTGCGATATTTTTGTCGATGCAGATTGTTAATACATTCAAATAATATTGGTTATTATAATATTTTTCCATAATAAAGGACATAAAAGGCTTCTTACCTCGTCCGCCTTTCAGCCCTCAGTGATGTTGCTCCGTTTGAAGTCCCGTCGAGATATCCCTTCAAACGAAGGGGATTCTACCCCTCGCCCTCGGCCCTACCCCTCGATCCAAAGACAATTGAGATAACCCTTCCCCCTCACGTGAACGCGCATAAGCAAGGGAAAGGGCTAAGGGCCAGGACGAAGGGAGGAATTGGGATTGAGCCTTAGTCTTCCCGCCATGACTGTCTCTGTGTCAAAAAGTCACAAATAAGTTGCTCAATTCAGACAACCAGTCAGCAAGTGGATTAATTATATTAATTTCAGTATATAGGCAATAAAACTATATATATAACAAATATCCCACTCCACAACCCCGGCTGCCGGACTATAGGTCTCCAGTTATTAAAGTCCTTCCTTATTCACTTGATTTCAGACCGGAGTCCAGACTACAGGTGAAGATGAACTCTCCAGACTCGTAAGATCTGCAATACCCATGATGCATCACTCCCAGGTGAAGATGAACTCTCCAGACTCAACCATGGACGTTTCTATTAAACAGGAAGCTGAAGATGTTTCTATCAAACAGGAAGCTGAAGATGTTTCTATTAAACAGGAAGCTGAAGACGTTTCTATTAAACAGGAAGCTGAAGATGTTTCTATTAAACAGGAAGCTGAAGATGTTTCTATTAAACAGGAAGCTGAAGACCACCCACACCTCAGTAAGTTTCATGCCTTTCTTTAACCCATTAAAACACATTGGCTGCTACAGAATCCTGCCAGGCTTATTCTTCTGGTGCTATGGGCTAAGTTTTTCGGGGCCCACAACAAAATGTTCTCTTATAGCGAGAATCACACGCATACATCAAAAGAAAGCTGAACTTGTCAACTTTAATTTTAAAAAGACATTCTGATTTTGTCATCTTCCATTCTGGAGATATTGACCTTTTTGCAACACCTGCTTTTGCCTGAAAGTGATTATCTTGAACAGCAAGCAGAGTTATAGAAGGTTTAAGACATTGACAGGAAGATATAAAAATGAACACAATAAATATGCTATACATCCTATACACCAAATGAAAGCCCTGCATGTGTACTTTTATGAGGAAAACAGTACACATTGATCCCATGTACAGTTTGACAATAATTGGTTATTGAATGCAGCTTGTGCCCACCAGAGATAACTTCAGAGAAGACATGGACATGAACTCCTCAAGATTCACAAAATAAGCATCAGTATTATAATGACTCAAATATTAAATAATCTGCATATCAGCACCCCCACCACCTCAAGGAAGCTCTGAGAAGGAAGAGAAGTGGTCACGTGACTGGGCTGCGCCATGACACTTTTCATATAATCGGTTCAGGAATATAAATTAAGATATATCACAGGTTGTTTTCTAATCACTTACTTTTCGATGTGCACAGAGTGCACAGTATATAATTTTATCTGAGGATCTAAACAGCAGCAGGTATCGTTTCTGGCTCCGAAGTATCGCGAGATTTGGCTGCCAGACAGGAAGCGGTGGGAAGTCTTGCGATACCTGGTACGTTCAGAAAGGTACTTTGTACTCTTTAGATACCATACCTCTATAAAAATACACTGTGTAAACATCGAAAAGCAACACAGCAGACAATCATGTGTTACATGTCTTCTGTTATTTTCCAGAAGTGATTACTTTACAAAATGTCTCAGTGATTCATAAATAATGTTTGTTCATGAGCTGGTCACTGAGCTCTCATTGTGCATTCTGCAACTTCCGGGTGTAGTTTGGCTCCCATGAAATTGTCCATGAAACTGTCATGGTGCAGCACAGTCACGTGACCACTTATCTTCCTTCTCAAAGCTTCCTTGCACCACCTCAGTACATTGTGGTATTGCAGCTAAAACTGCTTTCAAAGTCCAGAAAGAAATGACAAGGTCTGGTTATATTAGAGTGGTGATGAGGCTCAAACCATTAGAAATAAGTTTGAGGGACATAGACAATATGATATTAAATATTAAAAACAGTTTTAAAATGCATGTTATCTCTGCTTTAAATTGTTTCAGAATTTCTTGATTCAAATGAAATATTTGCTGTAACATCATTATTCATTTTGGTGTTAAAGTAACTAAATATATTACTTCACGTAACTTTTTTAGTATTTTGCTAAAATCTTGCTAAAACTTTCAGAACTGTAGTAACCTGTAGTTAATAACGGTTTAGTCAATCTTATCTTGGTAGGTAATAGATCTCATTTTGTACATGGAACATGGAAGAACAATAGATTTACATTTTAGGAATGCAGTGTGGACCATCATGTTATGTTTCTGCTCCTAGACATCCTGCACATGGTTGTGTGTAAAGAGGAGGTTTCTTCTAAACAGGAGAGGAGCCCCAGTCTGCTCCAGGAGGAACCAGAGCCTCCACACATTAAAGACGAACAGGAGGAACTTAAAGAAGAACAGGAGGAACTACTTCCAAGACCAGAGGAACCTGTTGGGTCAACATTGACATTACTAGCAGTGAAAGGTGACGATGAAAATGATAATGATGATGAAGAAGATATATCTTCCCTCTGTTCTGAAGTTGAAGTTGAACTTGAATCTGACACTGAAGTCACTGAAGACAGTGATGATTGGGAGGAGACAAGTGAAGACGATGATGACGAATGGCATGACAAGAGTTTCAGTTACTCTGGTTCCCTGAAGAAGCACCAGAGTGTGCACACGAGAGAAAAACCTTTCCAATGTAAACATTGTGACAAGAGCTTTGCCTCATCATCCTCTCTGAAAAGACACCTCCGTGTCCACACTGGAGAAAAACCTTATCAATGTAAACATTGTGACAAGAGTTTCAGGCAGTTATGTGTACTGAATACACACCTCCGTGTCCACACTGGAGAAAAACCTTATCAATGTAAACATTGTGACAAGCGTTTTAGTCAGTCAGGTTCCCTGAAGAAACACCAGCATGTCCACACTGGAGAAAAACCTTATCAATGTAAACATTGTGACAAGAGTTTCAGGCAGTTATGTGAACTGAAGACACACCTCCGTGTCCACACTGGAGAAAAACCTTATCAATGTAAACATTGTGACAAGCGTTTTAGTCAGTCAGATTCCCTGAAGAAACACCAGCATGTCCACACTGGAGAAAAACCTTATCAATGTAAACATTGTGACAAGAGTTTCAGAGAGTCAGGTAACCTGAAGAGACACCTTCTTGTCCACACTGGAGAAAAACCATTCCAATGTAAACATTGTGACAAGAGTTTCAGACAGTCAGGTAACCTGAAGGCACACCTACATGTCCACACAGGAGAAAAACCATTCTAATGTAAAATCACTTACATCTTTTAAAACAGGCAAAAAAAAGCTCCACCTTTCAGCAGGCCCAATGGAGAGGAAATGATCACTTCTCATTTATTGCGGCTAAGTGTTAGCACAACCCCCAGTTCCCAGTGCCACCATACGCGTTCACTTCAACAGACGTACTGCTTGTGACGTAACGCTCCGTGCCACCATACGCGTTCACTTCAACATCATTTTTGACCCCACCCTTTCATTCCTCCCCCATGTAAACCAAGTCACCAAAACCGCCTTCTTTCACCTCAAGAACATCGCCCGTCTCCGAACCTCTCTGTCATTTTCCACAGCCGAAACACTCATCCACGCCTTCATCACATCCCGCCTTGATTATTGCAACAGTGTCCTCTACGGCAGGGGTCCTCAACTAGAAATGATGAAGGTCCACAAATATTTTTTTGAATAAGACCGAGGTCCGGTCCCATGCGCGGCGTCCATCGGTGGTCAAACCAATCAGACAAGTATTTATCTTAACCCTTGGGAGGTGGTCCGCAAAGAGGTTGTCCGCGGTCCGGTCGCGGACCACGGTCCGCCAGTTGAGTACCCCTGCTCTACGGCACCACCTCCAAAGTCCTCAATAAACTGCAATATGTCCAGAATTCAGCTGCCCGCCTGCTCACCAGTACCCGTTCCAGAGACCATATTAGACCATTCCTCCGTGACCTTCACTGGCTACCGGTTAAACAAAGAATCCACTTCAAACCACTCCTGGGCACCTACAAAGCACTAAATAACCTGGCTCCCCCATACCTCTGTGACCTCCTCAAACGCCATGTCCCCTTTGGCTCCCTCAGGTCTGGTGATGCAAACCTCCTTGACATCCCCAAAACCAAACTCTGTACGTTGGGTGACAGAGCTTTCGCCTCTGCTGCCAATGGAATGCCCTCCCTAAGGCACTCAGAGATGCCCCCACCCTTCAAACTTTCAAAACCACCCTCAAAACCCACCTCTTCAAAATTGCCTTCCCTAGCTAACCCTTTTCACTGTCTTTTAATGTTCTTTAGCTTTAGTGTTTTCTTTTCCTTTTCTAATAAAGTTTTTATTTGTTGTTACCTCTGTAAAGCCCCCCCATGTAAAGCGTCTTTGGGTACTCGGAAAAGCGCTATATATGTTTGAGATATTATTATTATATTATTGTGACGTAACGCTCCGCCATAAGGAATCTAACTAGCTTCCGCTTCTGGCAGAATGCTCCGTCTGATAAGCTTTATTATTGATATCAAACCGGATCGCTGATTTCTATTTTTTAATTATTATAATTGGCTTGGCCTTTCCTTCTTTAGCTATCCTAGACCGGCAGTCTGAGGTTGGCTGTGCGTCCAGCAGGCGGCAGTATATGAGTTAAAAGACGGAGTTTTCCTGCCCCCCACACACACGTTAGTATCATTGGCACAAGCACACACTGTTTACCTTTTGTCAGAAGCTTTTACAAAGGCACAAATTTAATCCTAAATTTGGATGGCAGAAGATCCACCAAGGACAGCTTTACACCGTGATTATATTTTCAATCCCATAGCTGGAACGGTTGGGCGTTGCCATAGGAACCGGGCCAATGTTAAACGCAGCGCTGGGACTCAACCATTATATAGACGGAGTATACGTTGGCGTAAATATACAGACCTGGGATATGGCGTCCCCTAGTGTCGGGGTAGGTATATATACGGACATGGGAAGAAAGAATTAAACTGGTGATCACGTGTTCCCCAATCTGTACATATAGTGTTTTTTTGTACATAATTAGTGATTTCTTTGCTGTAATGATATATTTTGTTGTTGTTTTGTTATTGATGGCTAGCTTAACACGATGATTTGATTGGCTGATCATCTTCCCATAGCGATGATTTGATTGGCTGATGTACATATTGAGGCTAAAAAGACCTGAATGACATTTTGTGATGATTTGATTGGCTGAGCATGGAATGTGATGTATAATGATAAGAGCACCCCTCACTTCACATAAGTGTGATTTTTGTTATTCTTCATGTCATGTCTATGAATTGATTGCATTGGGCCTGAATGGAAACAAGACCATAAGGACTTATTTTTTGTGTTCTCCCTTTTGGAATCCATGTTTGACTGAACTCTGTTGCTGTTATGTCCAATCAATATAACCTAGAAATTACTAAAATGTTACTAATTTGTTAAAAATGTTTTTTTTCTCCCTCCAATGCATTGGTTGGATTAAAGCAGCTATAAGCAATAATATGTCAACATTTTAATGACTTTTTTTTTTCCCCAGACAGCCAGCAATGGGTAGAACGCTCCCAAACAAAATGTAGTCTCTGTGGCACATCTAGGGGCCGCAATCTGCATTCAAAGATTTGTCCTAGAAGCTTTGTCATTGGTCGATTTGCCTGTCTGTTACCTGATTGGTTAGTCATTGCGACCGTTTTTTTTTCTCGACCAATGACAAAGCTTCTAGGAACATCTTTGAATGCAGATTACGGCCCCTAGATGTGTCACAGAGACTACATTTTGTTCTACACATTGCTGACTAAAAAAGTAATTAAGATTTCGACATATTGCTTATAGCAGCTTTAATACATGTGTATGTGTACTCATTAAGATAAATACTTGTCTGATTGGTTTGACCTGTTAAATGTATTACATCATACTTTACCTGCGGAAATGAAATGCACAGCATTGTTGAAATTAAACATTGTAATTGTACCTTTTCATTGCAAATTTATCTGAAAATAATATTTGCAGCAGCCAATAAAGTTTTACCCCCACCCTCCCCAATTTAGTCTGCATGCCAATGAAGTCCTCCGCACACACGTCTATGTGTAGTCACTGGCACTGCTGTTGTATCCTACTGAGCGGAGCCCACGCCGCAGCTCACCTAAAAGGAGCTGTGATTGCCTCTTTCTCTGGAATGTTCATTAGGGAAGTTCAAAACTTTGCCCATTTAAATATAATCGGTAACCACTTGAGTAGAAGTACTCAAGTTTGTTAAGTACTCAACAACTATAGCCCCCCCTCTCTCTCTCCCCGCATTAGGGGAGTTAGAAACAGCCTCATACGTGACTGTATTATTATATATATATTATATAGTTCTGTGTTGAACTAGTAGAGTAGAAACAGTATTTAGTGAACTATAAAGAAATACTACTCTATTCTACTGTTCAGTATAGCAGGATTCCGATTTGGCACTTTAAAGGACCTCGATTGTACACAAGGTAAACCAGCATATCTGGTCACATCCTTTCACATGGCTCTTAACGTCAATGGCAATTAATTGCGAACGCAGTGAGCCACTTACTATGACAGCAGGGGCTGAGTGTCTGTGTGTGTGTGTGTCACGCTGTGTGGTGTCACGCTGTTACACCACCGGCCCGCCACCAGAGGGCGCAGCTGTGGCACGCACGCACGCACACACACACACACACACACACACACACACAGGGCGCAGCTGTAGCACGCACACACACACACAACCACACACACACGAGCTGCGTTCGCTTCACGCGTTTGCGCGTCTTACTTGTATACTTTCCAGATCCTGTATTAAGGACATGTCACACAAGGGTTCCTGCAATCATCTTTTAATAAATATCTTGGCCCAGATTAGAAAACTGAATGAATTAAATAAACATTACTGGGCATTACTCAGAAGTCAGAAAAGAATTATCTTCGCTACATTTTGTCTATTGTCTATATACACACACAGACATTACATTCATGAATCCACTTGCTGACCGGCAGTCGGTATTGAGCAAATTAGTTTGATAGGGGTTTATATGTGACCATACATTAACATCCTATAAGGCAAGCTTTTCAAGATAATGTATGGTCACAAATAAACCCATATCGAACAAATCTGCTCAATACCGACAGCCGGTCAGCAAGTGGATTCATGAATGCATGTATAGACAATATTCTTGGCAAATAATACAAATAATAATAATACAAAAAAAAACTATATATCAAATTTCCCACTTGACAAATAAACATTATAATAAGGCTACATCTTATCCACCATCTTTTCAAAAGTGTCGACGAATCGTTCCGTCTCTCCCATCAGCTCCTTGTGCCTTTTCTCCTCCTCCTCTGCCTCCTGGATCAGGACCTCCATGACAGCATCAACTGACAGGCGGGGGGGGGGGGGTTCAGATGGTACAGGTGATGCTGGCGGTGTCGTGGGGGGGGGGGTTCAGATGGTACAGGTGTTGCTGGCGGTGTCGTGGGGGGGGGGGGGTTCAGATGGTACAGGTGTTGCTGGCGGTGTCGTGGGGGTCTCTGGACCAGGGGGAGCTGACTTGGACCAGCATGATGCAATAACGACCGGTGGGGTCACGGATGGTTTTGACCCTATTGCATCATGCATGTTCCTCCCAAAATAGCCATGTTGATGGGGTTTGTTGCTGTTGGGTATGGGACATCTGCAATAACCTGTTAATTTGGTGTCCATACAAGGAATTTACAATGTGTTTGTATACTTTAGCACCTAATAAAAGGCTCTAAATGTCCGTGCTGCTCCAGTCTCTTCTCCTTATGCAACTCATGTCCTTGTACCTGTGAAGCACCGGATGTCCGGATCATCCGTTTCAGGCCTGAGAGGCGCGGTGGTAAACTTCATTTTTAATTTATCTTTGTTCGACCGTTTTGGCTTATCTGAAATTCTCTCTTCCTTCCTTCCTTCCTTGACTTCCTTATTGACATCCCATTGTCCCGCCTCCCGAGCGGCGACTGGCCAGCTGCACGTCCTATAGTTACTGCCTCTGATTGGCAGACCGCGTGCATGCAGGATGTTTATAATGCTGTTGGCGGGTCTTGGGAGGCGGAACATGGGATGTGAGGAAGAGAGAATTTCAGAGCAGCCAAAACAGTCAAAAAATTAAAAATACTTAACGGCTTCTGAGCCAAATGAAAATTCTCTGACGTTTCCGTTGTCTCCTATAGCCGATATAGGCTTCTTTTGAAACATCTCACCACCACCAAAAGGCCGCAGCACGGCCTTTTCCGAGGGTATGTACGTCTGTATACCATTTCGCGTGGAATAGATGCAAAGGGACCCTATGTAAAGTATACAAACTTTGCTGAGGGTTCCGAGAGGGGCTAACACAGACAGTATATGAAAAAGTAAATTGGTAGAAAAGAAAATGTAGGCCTATGTGTGATGTGTGTGAGTGGAAGAGTGGAAAACCTTTTGAACTGTTAGATTTGATCCATCAAATGGTTTCTATATTATATGTTTATATTTAAAATATGATTTAGTGAAGTTAGACTTTGATGAGATGAGATCACAGTATAGCTGTTCCACTGTATTACACGGTACCATGGCTCCCCCTAGCGGCCGTCTGTGGTATGTGCACCGTGCACGCCTCCAGCAGCAGCAGCTCTAGACTGCACAATGTGCGCATGTGCAAAACCCTATGAGCTTTGGTGTGAATGTTTGTTATTAATATACAAAGAAAACTAAAAGGTTTCGTTTGAAAACAGTGTCGTCGTCTTAGCAGCTCAACCCTGAAACACAGCAGGTAAGATGAACTGATTCACCCAATTGTTTTTACTACGTTACGTTTATAGTTTATATTATTGACTCTTTTTATTTTAACATGGAACGATTCACGAGTCGTATTTCTCTCATATCTGCTTGTTTATAATACATGTAGGCCTATCCTAAACAAGCAGTAGTTAATACTAGCAGCAGTAATACTATTGTAACTTGTTTGTTATAAACAAGCAGTAGTTAATACTAGCAGCAGTAATAATATTGTATTGTTTGTTTGTTCTAAACAAGCAGTAGGCCTACTACTATAGCAGCAGTAATAACATTGTATCGCTCATCCAAAGGGAGCTATAGCTCTCTTGGCTACGTGGCTTGTTGCCTGGCCTGCCCTGCTGAGTTGGAGATCAGGCTTCGATTCCAGCTCAGGGTGCCAAACGTTACAATATACATTGATTGGTTGCATAATCACTATTAATGTCAACATAACCTTACATCAGTGTGTTGTCTTTTTGTAGTGGATAGTGGATGGGGGGCTCGTTTACATCAGGGATTCAGGGTCCTCCATTTTCAATTCATGAGAACATTTAAAGAGGGGGGACAAAAATAAATCAAAATATTTAGGCTATAGGATAGTTCTGTTTTGACTTCTCCTCTGCATTGACTTCTCCTCTGCATGTTGTAGTATTTAGATGGTTCTGTTATGACTTCTCCTCTGCATGCTGTAGTATTTAGATGGTTCTGTTATGACTTCTCCTCTGCATGCTGTAGTATTTAGACAGTTCTCTTATGACTTCTCCTCTGCATGCTGTATTGTTTAGATGGTTCTGTTATGACTTCTCCTCTGCATGCTGTAGTATTTAGATGGTTCTGTTATTACTTCTCCTCTGCATGCTGTAGTATTTAGATGGTTCTGTTATGACTTCTCCTCTGGATTCTGTAGTATTTAGATGGTTCTGTTATGACTGCATGCTGTAGTGTTTACATGGTTCTGTTATGACTTCTCCTTTGGATGCTGTAGTATTTAGATGGTTCTGTTATGACTTCTCCTCTGCATGCTGTAGTGTTTAGATGGTTCTGTTATGACTTCTCCTCTTTTTTGATTGATTGAAATATTTATTAACAGTTTGTAGAATTTACAGTACATTTTAAGCACAAACTCAATACAAAGACTGTCAACTGTGAGTGGACGACCCAATTAAGCATTACACTTGTTTACAACAGGGTCCACATTGTTCAAATTCATCAAATACTGCATGCTGTAGTATTTAGATGGTTCTGTTAAGACTTCTCCTCTGCATGCTGTAGTATTTAGATGGTTGTGTTAAGACTTCTCCTATGTATGCTGTAGTATTTAGATATAGGCCTACAGTTAAATAAAGTAAAAAAGGGAAAAACATGACTTTGACTTTGTTATGGAGGCCAGTTTCGAATCGCAGCTCTCAAGTTAAAAAAGTGTCGACACCCCTGCTGTACTCTGTCGTCATCCAGGGGCCACATGCGGCCCCCACCTTCACTTCATGTGGCCCTCAGGTTAATGTCAGAATACTGATATATTATTGATTCGCAAACATGACCCGCTTTAATTACTTCAGTCTAATTAGTAGCTTAATGAGTAGTATTTAAATTATATTGTCTTTTTTATGTCAAATGTATTTGTATTTAGTTTATAAAGTTAACGTCATCATTTTTCGACCGTGGTCGAGATCATGGATTTCACAATGTGACGCCAGACTTCCCAGTCCTTCATTGCCATCCCCAGTTCCTGCATACTGATGCGTGTGTCCCTAGCGATGACATCAGGGGAAAAAAACGACCGTTTTCTACCTCTGGTCTGCTTTGAGGCAGGACTCCAGAGAAGAAGTGAAGATATAACCTCATTGTCAGCGCTGTAGCAGTGGCCGGCAAACTCTGTTCTTCTGAATTGGACTAGTGAAGAAACACGGGGAAGGCTGCCGTATATCAGATTAGTCGATGGGTGGCTCTTCCAAGACAGATTAACATACAGTTGACATACAACCTATAATTAAAAGCAGTTGATAGGCTGAATGTTACAATTCAGAAAAATAGCAACAAAAATCGTATCAAGCCTTGCACACACCGTCTGTGAACGCCGCTCGTCAAAACAGCCGCCTCCGTTATTTTCAATGAACCTTTCGCACACCGGCGGCGCCCGACGCGCGTTCACGCCTCGCCTGACGCTCCGATACGCCACTGTTCTATTTTACAGGCGTTGCCGCGTCGCTGCGCACCCGGTGTGTGTTGGGCTTCATTATACATCATTCATCATATATCATGTCATTAACAACTGAATTGATGTGATTGGTTGGTTACATTTACAATAGCCTAATTGGCAGACATAGAGACACACGGGGACTACAAATGTCACGCCCCAAAATTTCAACAATGTACTGCAGCTGTCAATGCAATCCCTATGAGAGGCATCATAAAATACCCTCATTTCACACAGCTGTCAATGCAATCCCTATGAGAGGCATCATAAAATACCCTCATTTCACACGTCCATTACTGAGGCGGTAGCGATTTTGTTTGTGTTCTAATAAAGTTTCCCATAATATGTTTGATTTGTCCTTTTCAATGTCACATACCTGTCATCTGAATATACAACCCACAATATACTATAATTTACTCCATCAGAGATTCATTGTAAATCTCAAGTTAAAGGGGTCCCACGGTATATACGTCACGGTCGCATCCCTTGAGGTTTTCAATACCCAGATATATTTGTTGTGTTCCGTTTTATATAATATGACTAATTACTAATACTCATCTGGAGAATTCACTATAGGTAGTTGAAAATGTCAGGATACGCCACTCCTCCATTAACCTGGGTTATTTTCCCATGCAACTATTCAGCCAAGTTAATTATACAACAAGTTGACAACGGTAAAACACATCGTCGGAGCTCCGCGGTAGGTAGAACATATTAGTAAGCCTGTGACATGTTCAAAATATAGACATATTAAATAACAAAGTCAGTCGGGATCGGGATGTATTATTGAGAATTCCACTCTTCAGCGTCGGTGCTCGTAGCCTCGTAAAGGATGTATTATTGAGAATTCCACTCTTCAGCGTCGGTGCTCGTAGCCTCGTAAAGGATGTATTATTGAGAATTCCGCTCTTCAGCGTCGGTGCTCGTAGCCTCGTAAAGGATGTATTATTGAGAATTCCACTCTTCAGCGTCGGTCCTCGTAGCCTCGTAAAGGCAGTGACGTCCCATAAATGGGTAACTCATTCAAGGTGAAATACATCCTCTATTGAGAAAACAACAATATATGTCGACAAAGACACTTCATACATTTGGAAACATATTATTTTTATTCAAATCAATATAGTCTTCAGTTAATTTCATATTATTTTAAAAGTAGGCTAAACTACAGTTGAATTTCAATGGACTTCTATGGGCTGGCCTGCAGTACACCGTTCTAACGGACAGAAGTGGGGACGCTGTCTCATTTGGGGGCGTGACATTTGTGGTCCCTGTGTGTCTCTATTTCACCTAATTTCTCCTTTAATTTAAAGTTCTCCGTCCGGGGGACGGATTTCCGTCTTGAGGACTTCATATTGGCCATTTATGAGATCAGTGCGAATCTGCAAAAACATTTAATAAGAGGGGTGTATGACATTAAGTCATCAAAACGCAGCATATACTTGCTACTAGTACTAAGAGATCTCTGCAAAGTCCAAATGACCAAGCTTCCATTCACACTCAAATAATATATCGATCAGCTGCTCAGAATGCACCATGCGCTGCTGAATGTAACCCGACAATACCGAAGTGGTGGCGTGCCGGTGTCGTGACTCGTGCGCACTGCTGCGCAGACAGTAAATAGCAGATCTGCAAGTTCGCAGTGTGTCACGAATGCTACGCGCTGTGAACTTGTATTTCTGCTATTTGCTGCACGCAACACTGTGCGCAATTATAAGTCTGTTGTGCTCGATTCGATGTCCCCCTGCTATTCTGACTTAACACAAAGCGTGCTAACGACTCCCGCAAACTGATTACCCTGTACGCTACGATGATAGCATTGGACGACCTCTTCCTAGACCGACAGTAAATGTTCTCTTATAGTGAGAATCACACAGCATACCTCAAAAGAAGGCCTTAAAGGGTAAGACCACTTTTTTTTAGGTTTGGGTTGTGTAAATGGTAAATGGTAAATGTATATAGCGCCTTTATCCAAGGCGCTTTACAGAGATTGTGCATTACATTCACCCATTCACACACACATTCATACACCGATGGCAGCGGAAACCATGCAAGGCACCAACTAGCACATCGGGAGCAATTAGGGGTTCAGTGTCTTGCTCAAGGACACTTCGACAGTAACTCTGGGGGAGCCCGGGTAATTTTATCAATGAAAATGCCATCGTGATTCATCTCCATCCAATGTACAGTCTGCACAGCAGCTTGCAGTCTGTTCTGTAGCTGGTTTGCCTGGGGAAAAATAATGGGCACCAGGGATAAATAAAAAAGAATAAAGCGCCGATGTGGCGCCAAATAAATGGGTAACGTTGTATGAATGCAATGCCGTATCATATCGTTAGTTCACGTGAGGTAACGTTAACCTTTGCTAGAGATTGCGATATTTTTGGCGATGCAGATTGTTAATACATTCAAATAATATTGGTTATTATAATATTTTTCCATAATAAAGGACATAAAAGGCTTCTTACCTCGTCCGCCTTTCAGCCCTCAGTGATGTTGCTCCGTTTGAAGTCCCGTCGAGATATCCCTTCAAACGAAGGGGATTCTACCCCTCGCCCTCGGCCCTACCCCTCGATCCAAAGACAATTGAGATAACCCTTCCCCCTCACGTGAACGCGCATAAGCAAGGGAAAGGGCTAAGGGCCAGGACGAAGGGAGGAATTGGGATTGAGCCTTAGTCTAAATATGCTATACATCCTATACACCAAATGAAAGCCCTGCATGTGTACTTTTATGAGGAAAACAGTACACATTGATCCCATGTACAGTTTGACAATAATTGGTTATTGAATGCAGCTTGTGCCCACCAGAGATAACTTCAGAGAAGACATGGACATGAACTCCTCAAGATTCACAAAATAAGCATCAGTATTATAATGACTCAAATATTAAATAATCTGCATATCAGCACCCCCACCACCTCAAGGAAGCTCTGAGAAGGAAGAGAAGTGGTCACGTGACTGGGCTGCGCCATGACACTTTTCATATAATCGGTTCAGGAATATAAATTAAGATATATCACAGGTTGTTTTCTAATCACTTACTTTTCGATGTGCACAGAGTGCACAGTATATAATTTTATCTGAGGATCTAAACAGCAGCAGGTATCGTTTCTGGCTCCGAAGTATCGCGAGATTTGGCTGCCAGACAGGAAGCGGTGGGAAGTCTTGCGATACCTGGTACGTTCAGAAAGGTACTTTGTACTCTTTAGATACCATACCTCTATAAAAATACACTGTGTAAACATCGAAAAGCAACACAGCAGACAATCATGTGTTACATGTCTTCTGTTATTTTCCAGAAGTGATTACTTTACAAAATGTCTCAGTGATTCATAAATAATGTTTGTTCATGAGCTGGTCACTGAGCTCTCATTGTGCATTCTGCAACTTCCGGGTGTAGTTTGGCTCCCATGAAATTGTCCATGAAACTGTCATGGTGCAGCACAGTCACGTGACCACTTATCTTCCTTCTCAAAGCTTCCTTGCACCACCTCAGTACATTGTGGTATTGCAGCTAAAACTGCTTTCAAAGTCCAGAAAGAAATGACAAGGTCTGGTTATATTAGAGTGGTGATGAGGCTCAAACCATTAGAAATAAGTTTGAGGGACATAGACAATATGATATTAAATATTAAAAACAGTTTTAAAATGCATGTTATCTCTGCTTTAAATTGTTTCAGAATTTCTTGATTCAAATGAAATATTTGCTGTAACATCATTATTCATTTTGGTGTTAAAGTAACTAAATATATGACTTCACGTAACTTTTTTAGTATTTTGCTAAAATCTTGCTAAAACTTTCAGAACTGTAGTAACCTGTAGTTAATAACGGTTTAGTCAATCTTATCTTGGTAGGTAATAGATCTCATTTTGTACATGGAACATGGAAGAACAATAGATTTACATTTTAGGAATGCAGTGTGGACCATCATGTTATGTTTCTGCTCCTAGACATCCTGCACATGGTTGTGTGTAAAGAGGAGGTTTCTTCTAAACAGGAGAGGAGCCCCAGTCTGCTCCAGGAGGAACCAGAGCCTCCACACATTAAAGACGAACAGGAGGAACTTAAAGAAGAACAGGAGGAACTACTTCCAAGACCAGAGGAACCTGTTGGGTCAACATTGACATTACTAGCAGTGAAAGGTGACGATGAAAATGATAATGATGATGAAGAAGATATATCTTCCCTCTGTTCTGAAGTTGAAGTTGAACTTGAATCTGACACTGAAGTCACTGAAGACAGTGATGATTGGGAGGAGACAAGTGAAGACGATGATGACGAATGGCATGACAAGAGTTTCAGTTACTCTGGTTCCCTGAAGAAGCACCAGAGTGTGCACACGAGAGAAAAACCTTTCCAATGTAAACATTGTGACAAGAGCTTTGCCTCATCATCCTCTCTGAAGACACACCTCCGTGTCCACACTGGAGAAAAACGTTATCAATGTAAACATTGTAACAGGAGTTGTACCTCATCATCTTCTCTGAAAAGACACCTCCGTGTCCACACTGGAGAAAAACCTTATCAATGTAAACATTGTGACAAGAGTTTCAGGCAGTTATGTGTACTGAATACACACCTCCGTGTCCACACTGGAGAAAAACCTTATCAATGTAAACATTGTGACAAGCGTTTTAGTCAGTCAGGTTCCCTGAAGAAACACCAGCATGTCCACACTGGAGAAAAACCTTATCAATGTAAACATTGTGACAAGAGTTTCAGGCAGTTATGTGAACTGAAGACACACCTCCGTGTCCACACTGGAGAAAAACCTTATCAATGTAAACATTGTGACAAGCGTTTTAGTCAGTCAGATTCCCTGAAGAAACACCAGCATGTCCACACTGGAGAAAAACCTTATCAATGTAAACATTGTGACAAGAGTTTCAGGCAGTTATGTGAACTGAAGTCACACCACCGTGTCCACACAGGAGAAAAACCTCATCAATGTAAACATTGTGACAAGAGTTTCAGTACCTCAGGTAACCTGAAGGCACACCTTCGTGTCCTCACAGGAGAAAAACCATTCCAATGTAAACATTGTGACCAGAGTTTCAAACAGTCACGTTCACTGAAGTCACACGAGTATGTCCACACTGGACAAAAACCATTCCAATGTAAACATTGTGACAAGAGCTTTACCGCATCATCTTCTCTGAAAACACACCAGCGTGTCCACACAGGAGAAAAACCATTCCAATGTAAAAGCACTTACATCTTTTAAAAACAGGCAAAAAAAAGTCCACCTTTCAGCAGGCCCAATGGAGAGGAAATGATCACTTCTCCTGACCACCTACAAAGCACTAAATAACCTGGCTCCCCCATACCTCTGTGACCTCCTCAAACGCCATGTCCCCTCTCGCTCCCTCAGGTCTGGTGATGCAAACCTCCTCGACATCCCCAAAACCAAACTCTGTACGTTGGGTGACAGAGCTTTCGCCTTTGCTGCCCCAACCCTGTGGAATGCCCTCCCTAAGGCACTCAGAGATGCCCCCACCCTTCAAACTTTCAAAATCACCCTCAAAACCCACCTCTTCAAAATTGCCTTCCCTAGCTAACCCTTTTCACTGTCTTTTAATGCTCTTTAGCTTTTAGTGTTTTTTTTCCCCTTTTTTTTCTATTAAAGTTGTTTTTATTTGTTGTTACCTCTGTAAAGCCCCCCCATGTAAAGCGTCTTTGGGTACTCAGAAAGGCACTATATAAGTTTGAGATATTATTATAATTATTATTATTGTGATATAACGCTCCGCCATAAGGAATCTAACCATTATACAGGCTGACTAAAAAGCTGAATAACTCAAAATCTACAGAGCTCTCTGTGGTTTGGATAAAACACTTTCTAGAGCAAGGATGGATATAGTTTAGCTCGCTAGCATTGACGCTATTTATTTAGCATTAAGATGGACGGACAAAACAGGATATCTGTACTAGTGTATGTAGTTATGTAGCAGAATCCAGTTAAGTGAACGTTTCGTGAAGATTCTTGTAAACCATGTTTTTTCTGTTCTATGGACCCTAGAGGACACAAAAAAAACGGTTTACATTTTTCCCCCCACCCTAACAATATTTTATCACCATGGCAATACATGGCAATGTGTAGCAATATTTCGTGTCTGTCTGTATTTCTGTCGACATCATATCTCCAAATCTGCCAGGCCGATTTACACCAAATTTGGTCCAGGAGTGTATGATGTGCTGTAGAAGACCCCCCAAAAAGATCACCACGATCGGCCCATAGGTGGCGCTATAGCAACAAATTCAAATGGCAAATGTATGACTATTCACAAACTACTTGTCCAATTTCAATGAAAATTACTGGGTTCATGCACCAAGGGCTTCTGCACAATCCATGCAAATGTGATCATAATACACCCATAGATGGCGCTCCAGGCTCCAGTAACCCATTTAAGAAGTAAATGCATGAGCTTCAAAAATTACCAGAATGATTTTCATTAAATTAAACAAAGGATGAAGACACTGCTTTTAAAAGTGCACAAAGCAATATTTATTTATATAATCAACAATAACTTAAAGCTTCACCATGCTTGGGTGTGTTAATCTGGTTATGAACAAGATTCATAAAGGAAAAGGTGCCATTTCTGGCTTAACCACTGATCCTCAGGGTCTGCTGAAATACTGTCTGAGTACCCCAGTACTAGCAAGACTGGCTGGTGAAACTGAGCGCCTACTTAACATAGCTGATGCCAACCCAAAGAAGCATCACCAACACTCAGCAACTAGAAATGCACGACAGGAGAAATCTGTGAAACAACTCAAGGATGTGTTGACCAGCGCAAACCCCTTCTGTCCTCCAGAAAACGATGATGAAGTTGAAAATAAGTTAGTCAACTTTGTTTCCAAACAAATAATGACAACAGCAGTGCAGAGCCATGTCTTGGACATTGGGTTACGAGGGAGCAGAGCACTTGAAACTTTTGTGAATGAGAGGGTCAGAGGGGAAAAGAACATGTGGGACAAAATGACGAAGCTGAAGTATCTGACCTGGAAAGATGGATGCAAAACTATCAAGCTTAAGGCATCATCTGAAATAGTCAGCTTGAAAGCAACAAACTCCTTGTTTGTTCGCTTGCTTCTCGTTGCCAAGTCCTCAAGAGAACTGGACCTGCAGAACATTGTGGGAACACACACATTTGCTGATCACAATGCCAGCTTAATTAAGTCTGATGGTTCTCTGTTGCAGACTACAGCCAAGTCTGCCCTCATCCATGAATTGGAAGGAGTGGTTTCAGAGATGGAATCTAATGAAGAATCCATAGACATGCAGAGTAGCCCATCTGCAGAAGTGTTGACCAGTATCTTGATTGACGGCATGGCTGTCGTGCAGGAGATGGTTGTTCGGAAAGGTGAAATTAAATGTTGCAGAGATCTTGCAGAATGTTTCACTCGGAGTGTTGACATAAAGGCGCAAGGCTACACAGATCTATACTTGCTATTTGACAACTATACAGTGACAAACTCCATGAAGGACAGAACAAGACATCTCCGTACAGCAGGAAGAGCACAAGAAACAAATAGAGGATAACACACCAGTCAAAGACTTCAAGGCTTTCCTCGGAAGCAAGGAAACCAAGGCCAACCTCGTCCTCTACCTTGCACAAAAAGCTGTTGATCTTTGCAAGCTACCAATCACAACACACACACAAGGGTGTCATGTCCACAAACACAAAAATGTGATAGTTGTAAAGTAAAATGGATCTTTGTTGGTTGTAAAGTGTCTTGAGACAACTCGTTGTGATTTGACACTATAATAAAATTGAATTGAATTGAATTGAAGTACACAAGAAGAGGCGGATATACGTTACTGGTTATGTATGCCGCAGCAGTGAGTCGTTTAGGTAAAATGCCACATATATACTCATGTGACACTGATGTTTTGGTACTTGCCCTTCGAAGGGTACCAGACCTTCAACCAGAGAGTGCAATCATCATGGGCACAGGAGATCAAAGACGGACGATAAAACTCAGACCAATCTACTCGGCCATTGGCCCCAAACGAGCAGCCGCATTGCCAGGATTCCACACGCTCACTGGTTGCGATACCACTGGTCACATCCGAGGAAAAGGTAAATCTTCCTGCTTCAAATCGTTCATGAAGACTGGTGATGATGTTCTCCATGCACTTGCTGAACTTGGTGTTGGCCCTCATCCATCCTTGGACGTGTTAGCCGGTTGTGAAAAGTTTGTGTGTCAGCTCTTCAAACCTGGGTTTGAATCAGCTGAAGTACTTCGGTGGCACATGTTTAAACAGCTCAAGGGCAATCAGGGTGTTGAAAAGATATGTCCAACAATTTACAATTTACAATTTAGGCATTTAGCAGACGCTCTTAATCCAGAGCGACTTACATTTAAGCAAGAACAAAAGCATGGGAATACATCACATAAAAGCATTTATCATGAAACATGCGTAAGCTAAGAAAGTAACAGTGGAATATCTATATAATGAAACTATACATACACTATACATATAAACTATACATATTTACTACTATGCTATACATATGTACTATGGCGTGCTATGACTATATACAATACAATTATAGTGCTGTCTACATAACATGCTATAAGTCTGTGTCAAATGCTATCTAAGCCAACAGAAATGCTATTTAAGGGGTTAGGGTAAGTGCTATGGGCCATGATGGATCCAACGCAAGGGTCCATCGTCGAACACATTCTGCGAGCACATTGGCAAGCCAATGTATGGGCACAAGACATCGTTGCTGAGCCACAGGTTTTAGATCCACTTTCTTTAGGATGGAAGCAACAAGATGATGGAAGGTGTGTCCCTGTAGTCTCAAAGGTTCCACCTGCACCAGAGGCCGTTGTTGAACTCGTCAAGTGTGCATGTGTTGCCAGCAAGTGTAGCGGCCGCTGTTCTTGCAAACTTAATAACCTTCCATTCACAGAGCTCTGCAAATGTGAGACTGCTGAGGGTTCATGTGATAATCATACAAAAGATGATGCTGAGAGTGATGACGATGATACCTACAGTGATTCTTTGTACAGTTGAGCATGACACGTTCGTAAATAAACCCTTTGATTTGAAATAAAACTGTCCGTTACTGATTATTCAAGGTTTTTTGTGGAAAATTGGTCAGGTAGCACCTTGTGAAATTGCATATTGAATCTGTTGTTGTAGCACCACCTATTGGTGGATTGTGGTCAAACTTTCTGGGCTTGTGCTTCAGCCCATGGTACAACAACCTAGCCAATGTCATTGAAATTGGACAAGTAGTTTGTGAATAATCATGAATTTTCATTTTGAATTTGGTGCTGTAGCGCCACCTATGGG
>NC_139706.1:47514371-47578991 GCF_964188405.1 Protomyctophum parallelum | reverse complement strand
CTGTAGCACACCACACACACACACACACACACACACACACACACACACACACACACACACACACACACACACACACGCACACGCACACGCGCACACACACACACACACACACACGCACACACAACCACACACACACAAGCTGCGTTCGCTTCACGCGTTTGCGCGTCTTACTTGTTTTTAATATACAAAGAAAACTAAAGGTTTCTGTAACTGTCCCAGCAATGGGTATTTTGTACTTTCCATTTCTATTTTCTATTTCTATTGTCTATTCTATTTTTATTGCTAATGTGAACATTATGGGAACATTTTTGGGTACAAATTGTATGTGCATGCCGTGGGTGGTGCCTGGTCCTTAATGCCTGGTTAATTATGACGTGTGGAGGGCGTGCAGGAAGAGCCTGTATTAATGGCACCTGTGTGAGCTGGCTCAGTCAGAACAGAGTTGCGAGGAGCTCTGCTCACGCCAAACAGAGCGTCCTCAAATAAGAAACATAAGAGAATCGATAGTAGCTCCTAGAAGAAGTGGCAGAAGGCGCACACGGTATGTTACATGTTGTTGGTTTCTTTGTTTGTAAACAGTGTTGTAATTGTTTGTTTACGTTTCATCTTGTTTGTTTACCCATAATCCGGAAGTCATGATTGACCGACGTTACAACAAAGACATTTACATTGCATATTTCATGGTGGTTAAGAGAATATTGTATGTTTTGTGTTACAGTTTTCACGGTGTCAACTTTGGGAAATAAAACCCTTTTGAGACAGCAGTTTGGAGCGTTGTCATATTTCTGCCGGATAGGAGCCGCTACAGTGAAAACGTAGCCACCACCGCTGGGGAGGAAGAGAAGACCAGGTCCAGAGTCGGCCATTCCTCCTCCTCGTAACGGCGGTGAGCATCGGGACAAAGCGTTCCAGATCTACACAACACGAGAGGAGCCGGGGGTCGAGAGGGGCTTTCCGGGGATTCCTCCAGTGCCACGGACCACCTGGCACCCTGTCTTTCTGTGTGCTCCAGCCAGCACGCATTTGGAGTGACATCGCGCTTATGAACGAAACCTAGAGAAACAAGACGTGTGGACCTGCGGAGCAGGAAGGTGACGCTGCAGTAGTCAAGACGGCCACAAGAAGGCGGCGTCGTTCCTTTCGGGTCCAAGTTTCCAGAGGAGAACGTTCTTTGCGCAAAGAGTCACGTGACAGGTCAGCCTATGTTGTGCGTGAAGAGGAAATATAAAATCTATGCTAAGACATTGTACACTGTCTTGGTAGGTGGAACTTTGATCTTGGAAGAGGAAAATATATAGGGTTGAGTTTGAGACATTCTGCTCATTTGTTTTTCTCTAAGAGACATTATTTGCAGTCTGGGTATATTCCTTTGTAAAAACAAAAAAGGTGTTTCTACAAGAGGTTTTCTATCTAGCTATTTTTTATCTACTTGTCTATTTTTCTATCTAACACCCTTGTTGTTAAAAAACAAACAAACAAAGGAAAGGTGTTTCTACAAGAGGTTTTCTATTTATCTATTTTTCTATTTCTATCTACAACTTTGTTGTTAAAAAAAAAAAAAAAAAATGTATGGCTCAACTGTGTCAAGAGCAGGACGAGGCAGCCAGCGAGGATTGCTAGATGCAATCAGAATTGAGAAAGAAAAAGCAGCAGCGCGAGTGGCTTCATTGAAGGCTGAAATGTTGAGGGAAGAAGAAATTTCAGCCCTGCGTATACTGGAGAAACAAAGAGACCTGGAAGCTATCAAAGCAGAAATTTCAGCCCAGAGAGAGGAGTCTGAATTGAATACCCGAGGAAGGGACGTGGAACCAGCAGGTGTCCAGCCTGTGGTTCAGCGGAGTGGCGCTCCGTGTGATCGGGGCCCTCACAGTGCGCCGATCCTTCCTTCCACTGAGTGGGAAAGTGGAGATGACACCGAAGGAGAGTGCTGGTACCCCAAGAACATGGAGGAGCTCGTCGAGGTGGGTGAAGAAGACAACTCTATCATCGAGCCAGACCTTCCCGAGCTGGTGGAGGATTCTTCCTGTACCAAAGAGCCCACGGCAGAGGAGGTGGTGGAGGAGGTCGCACCTCCGCCTGAGATCAGCCATTGCACTGAGACACAGGAGTCTCCTGAGGAGGAGAACAAGGAGAATGGCGATGGAATGGAAGAAACGTCGCCGATGGAGAAGGAAGCGGAGGTTGTGCTTGCAGCCAGTCCAGGCAGCCAGACTCTCAGCACAGTGGCTCCTGAACAATTGAGCAAAGATATCGGTGACTTCCCTGATCAGGATTTCAAGGATGTGCTAGAGGAAACATTCTCAGAGGCTAAAGCAACCATTAGAGAGCCGTTGCAGGAACCATTGGGAAATCATGTTGTCCCTGAAGGCAGCAAGACCCAGGACACGGAGATAAATAATACAGTTATCCAGAAGAAGAAGAGGAAACGGAAGAAGTCTTCAGCCAGCAGGGCGTCCGACGGCTCGGCAGCTGAAGCCGACCCAGACGGCAAGAAGAAGAAAAAAGACCCAGAAAGGAAGAAGCTGAAAAGAAGGAAAAGGTCAGCATCCAAGAACTCCACGGAAGTAGGACGGGAGAAGAACGTCGTCATCATTCCTGAGGTATCCACAGCCTTGACAGAGGATGCCGGATTGTCAGGAAGAACAAAGAAAAGGAAGAGAAAAGGGTGGAATGGAAAAAGACAAGTGAAGATGAAGGTCCATGGGGGCAGCGTAACTTAGGAGGAGGGTCTGACAAATTTAAGCCTCCAAATCAAATGCAAACCACAGTTGCTATTTTAATACAAAAAGGGAAAAAATGTATTTTTGGTTGGTCAAAGGTCAATACAAAAAAAAATGATTATGTGACACTTGGGTTCTATTAAGAAGGAAAATACGGATTTCTACAGCCTAAAAGCAGTAGTAAATCACTGTATTTTGGGGGCAGTGTAACTGTCCCAGCAATGGGTATTTTGTACTTTTCCATTTCTATTTTCTATTTCTATTGTCTATTCTATTTTTATTGCTAATGTGAACATTATGGGAACATTTTTGGGTACAAATTGTATGTGCATGCCGTGGGTGGTGCCTGGTCCTTAATGCCTGGTTAATTATGACGTGTGGAGGGCGTGCAGGAAGAGCCTGTATTAATGGCACCTGTGTGAGCTGGCTCAGTCAGAACAGAGTTGCGAGGAGCTCTGCTCACGCCAAACAGAGCGTCCTCAAATAAGAAACATAAGAGAATCGATAGTAGCTCCTAGAAGAAGTGGCAGAAGGCGCACACGGTATGTTACATGTTGTTGGTTTCTTTGTTTGTAAACAGTGTTGTAATTGTTTGTTTACGTTTCATCTTGTTTGTTTACCCATAATCCGGAAGTCATGATTGACCGACGTTACAACAAAGACATTTACATTGCATATTTCATGGTGGTTAAGAGAATATTGTATGTTTTGTGTTACAGTTTTCACGGTGTCAACTTTGGGAAATAAAACCCTTTTGAGACAGCAGTTTGGAGCGTTGTCATATTTCTGCCGGATAGGAGCCGCTACAGTTTCTGTCAGAAAGCCTGTCAGTGCCGCCCTTTAGAGTATATATATGAATAGAGAAGGCACCCAGAGGAAACCCTGAGGCGAAATGGACATAGTGGCCGGATTTGGTAGTGCAGCTCGAGCCAGCGCTGCTCCGTTGACTATCATTGCGCACGTTCATGTGATTGGGGACATGACACGTGAACGAATGTTTCATACGTGAACGCGCACAAACGGCACAATGATAGTCAACGGCAGCGCGTTCATGTGTTTGGGGCCAATCCGTCCCAGAATGCACTCTGTTCCTACCAGGAAGGAGGAGTGAATCCGCCTCATGCGCTTTTGAGCAACTTAATGCAAGTGGATGGGAGGAGAACTCGGGTGTCTTCTCTATAGATATATAACTCTATGGTGCCGCCTTGTGGCCTGACCTGGTATTGGCTGGTACTTTTCCACAGGCAGTCAAATTAGGCAGTTTAGCATCAGCATGGTCAGTCAGTCCAACCTGTTGAGAGCCGTGTATTGTATTTGTTTTGTATTTTCTGTGCGTTCTTTAATCAAAGTAAGTACTATGTTTGGGTCATAAGTGTTACTTTAGTAGTTAAATAATATCTGTGACTCTGTATATTAGGTTTTTGATAGTTTGTTTGGTAAATTGACAGCACATGGTTGTTTGGTTAGCTTATAGCTGCCTGTAGTCCGTTTTTATGCTGTTTATGTTACTCTGTGTTACAGTATTTAATTCTTTACATGTTTATCAACATTTGGATCGTTTTGGCCTTAATATGTTATATACCACATGGAGTTTTGATTTCCTTGTAGAACTATACAATATGTATTGTTAGATTCTAACATGCATATGGGTTTAATAATTGTGTAGCCTACCAATGTTTGATCAATATACTGTGCATACTGCATATCTTTGTTTAGTGATTGCATCAATCTTGCTGTGGCTATTTAAGTGGATATTTCAGTTAATTCAAGTTCATGTTACTGATACTATTCTTTATTTCTGTTTATTGTTTATCCAGACCACATTGAAAATAAATCTGCTGAAGATATCCCTTCTCCGTGGCGTAGCCTAATAATTTGATCGGAATTATAAGTCCATATTGTCCGCCTCAACCTGCAGTGTTTAATTTAAGTAACCGGAGGTGCCCCCCTCAGTTACAGTTTCGTTTGAAAACAGTGTCGTCGTCTTAGCAGCTCAACCCTGAAACACAGCAGGTAAGATTAACTGATTCACCCAATTGTTTTTACTACGTTACGTTTATAGTTTATATTATTGACTCTTTTTTTTTAACATGGAACGATTCACGAGTCGTATTTCTCTCTGCTTGTTTGTAATACATGTAGGCCTATCCTAAACAAGCAGTAATACTAGCAGCAGTAATACTATTGTAACTTTTTTGTTCTAAGTGTATCCTAAACAAGCAGTAGTTAATACTAGCAGCACTGCAGTAATACATTATATTGTAACTTGTTTGTTATAAACAAGCAGTAGGCTACTCTTAGTTAATAATATTTTAACTCGCTCCTCCGAAGTGTCTTGTATTTGTATCTGTATCTGTATGCTGCAGGGCGCGTCCTTGGGGTCCAAGACAAAATAATTTCTCCCTCGGGAGACAAAATAAACCGAGAGACTGGAGATGCACATTTTTGGCAGCAAAATACGTGTGGAGTTTTCATCAATGAGGGACAGCCACTAGCCAGTGCACAGAGCCAGGTATATTTGGCTGAACATGCAGGGTCATTAAGTTGCAGTTATGTTTGTTAATTTATCTTAATTGATACTGTATTGCTTACATTATTGTTGGGATGTTCGTTGTTGTCTCTGTGTGCACAATGTTGACATTTGTTTTGTTGTATGTATGCTTTGGCAATGTAGAACATATTTATCATGCCAATAAAGCCTTTTGAAATTGAGAGAGAGAGAGATGGCAGGGGGGGGGGGGGGGGGTAGATTGATTGATTGAGCCTTTTATTCACAGTATGTAGAATGGGTACATTTCAAACTAATGCACAGGTCAATAATACAAAAACTGCTTATTTGAGGACGAAACCATGAAAAGCATTGACTCGTTTACATCAGGGTCCTCCATTTTCAATTAATCAGAACATTTAAAGATGTATAGAACAGGGGGGGGGGGGGAATCATCATATACTGTATACAGTTAAATATAGTAAAAAAGGAAAAACATGAATTGAAATAGGGGCGTGACTTTGACTTTATTAAAATGTGGCATTCCACATTTTAATGTGGCATTCCACATTTTAATGGCATAGGAGCTAAATGTATTCAATCGCTTGTTTGAGCCGAATCTGAATTGCATGTGGTTTGTTGAACTCCCTCTGGTGTTGAGATTGTGGACTTCATTTACATGTACATTAAGGAATTATTTTGACAGGTACATGGTAGTGCATCTTGTAGACCAGGATCATTGCAAGATGCTGTACTCTGTCGTCATCCTGAGCCATACATGGGTAACTGCCGGCCCAGGGGTTAATGTCAGAATACTGATATATTATTTCTTTTTTTTCTCCAAAAAGAAAAAACGCTTCCTCTTTCGCACTACCTATAAAGCGTCCGTGGCCACAGTACAGTAGCCTCCCTCGGACCCAGGCTCCCAGCCTTTACTCTGGCTGTGAGTGAGTTGATGCTGCAGGGACTCTGGGAGCATACCATTATAACGGGAGGAGGGGATTTACACCCAGCCGCTGTTACTACTTTGCTGGCCCAAATTGATTCACATTTTGCTCACACTTACATTATTTCACTGTACAGGTTAATTGGGCAAATATTTAGCAAAAGAAACAAATCGTCCCGAAAAATCGCCTAAGCAAAATAAGATTCGTATCGTCACCCAACGCTATGCTATGTTTGTCAATTAGAGATTTGAGAGGATTTATTTGTCTCTCACAATTAAAGTTACCCATGCAGGCGTGCCAATGCAAACACTTGACTTCGGGGCGCTGTTTCTGTATTATCTCACCTTTTCTTGACTGTGCTGTCAAAGGCTTGCAGTCGCGTCCGACCCTCCTTTAAGTTTCACGCCCAACCAACGCCTCCGTATGATTATCGCTCGGCTGCTAGCCTGCTACTCTGCTACTGCAAAGTGCAATCATAAGGTGGTTAGAACTTAAGGGATACATTATTTGACCAATACCACTTCCAAAACATTGTGCGCTACATGCGCCACAATATAGAAAAACCAACGTTGGAAAAACATGCCACCGTATTGATTCGGTGACAAAAGCTGTATATAGCTCAGGATTTCAATTCCAATAATAGCAAAAATAGCTGATCTACAAGCTAAGTTTTGAGCTTGTAGATCTGCTTTTTTTGCTACAACAGTAATATGCCATATGGCTGGCCATCTTGAGTGAGTGTAGAAATATAGTGGCCCTCTGGTGTGAGTGTGGAAATATAGTGGCCATCTGGAGTGAGTGTGGAAATATAGTGGCCCTCTGGAGTGAGTGTGGAAATATAGTGGCCCTCTGGAGTGAGTGTGGAAATATAGTGGCCCTCTGGGGTGAGTGTGGAAATATAGTGGCCCTCTGGGGTGAGTGTGGAAATATAGTGGCCCTCTGGGGTGAGTGTGGAAACACAGTGGCCCTCCTGGAGTGAGTGTGGAAATATAGTGGCCCTCTGGAGTGAGTGTGGAAATATAGTGGCCCTCTAGTGTGAGTTTGTAAATATAGTGGCCCTCTGGAGTGAGTGTGGAAATATAGTGGCCCTCTGGGGTGAGTGTGGAAATATAGTGGCCCTCTGGGGTGAGTGTGGAAATATAGTGGCCCTCTGGGGTGAGTGTGGAAATATAGTGGCCCTCTGGGGTGAGTGTGGAAATATAGTGGTCCTCTGGAGTGAGTGTGGAAATATAGTGGCCCTCTAGAGTGAGTGTGGAACTATAGTGGCCCTCTGGAGTGAGTGTGGAAATATAGTGGCCCTCTGGAGTGAGTGTGGAACTATAGTGGCCCTCTGGGGTGAGTGTGGAAATATAGTGGCCCTCTGGAGTGAGTGTGGAAATATAGTGGCCCTCTGGGGTGAGTGTGGAAATATCGTGGCCCTCTGGGGTGAGTGTGGAAATATAGTGGCCCTCTGGAGTGAGTGTGGAAATATAGTGGCCCTCTGGGGTGAGTGTGGAAATATAGTGGCCCTCTTTAGTGAGTGTGGAACTATACTACCTACCTAAGCCATTCCAGCGGCAGGCTATGAACATGGGCAGGGGTGAGGTGGGTTCTGGAAGTGAGGCCAAGTAGCCTGACTAGCTTGTTTTGGGAGGGAGGGCTGAATCCACTTCTTGCGACCGACTGTCTGTCGCTGCCCCCTACCGGCCGGTCTTTTATAGGTCGGCCGGTCGGTCCAATGCAATTTTAGCGACCGACGTATTTCACGTCGGCCGGCCGGTTTGATGGGTCGGTCGGTCGCTATGTGTGTCCGTCGCTAATTTTTCAGGTCGGTCGGCCGCTATGTGTGTCGGTCGCTAATCTGTCAGGTCGATCTGTCGCTATGTGTGTCCGTCGCTCATTTTTCAGGTCGGTCGGCCGCTATGTGTGTCGGTCGCAAATTTTTCAGGTCGGCCGGTCGGTGATTTGGTCTGTCTTCATATAATTTTTTTTCTGCCTGCCTATCAAATAATGTATTCATTCCATATTTTTTTATGACGCTGGTTCGATTCGAACCAGCGTCCCCAGCCAAAAAAAAGTGAGAGGCGACAGAATAGACCGCTACACTACAGCAGCCATACGTTACAAAGAAGTGTTCCATTGGACTTATAAAGTTAAGTCCAACGAGAGCAGAATTTTTTTTATATGAAGACAGACCAAATCACCGACCGGCCGACCTGAAAAATTAGCGACCGACACACATAGCGGCCGACCGACCTGAAAAATGAGCGACGGACACACATAGCGACCGACCGACCTGAAAGATTAGCGACCGACACATAGCGGCCGACCGACCTGAAAAATTAGCGACAGACACACATAGCGACCGACCGACCTGAAAAATTAGCGACCGACACACATAGCGGCCGACCGACCTGAAAAATTAGCGACGGACACACATAGCGACCGACCGACCCATCAAACCGGCCGGCCGACGTGAAATACGTCTGTCGCTAAAATTGCATTGGACCGACCGGCCGACCTATAAAAGACCGGCCGGCAGGGGGCAGCGACAGTCGGTCGCAAGAACTGGATTCAGCCCTTGCTGTGTTTTGGGAAGGCTGGAGCCTTGTTTTAAGGGTGTTTAGGTGCAAAAAGGTCACTTGATGTGG
This sequence comes from Protomyctophum parallelum, assembly GCF_964188405.1. Classification (NCBI taxonomy): domain Eukaryota; kingdom Metazoa; phylum Chordata; class Actinopteri; order Myctophiformes; family Myctophidae; genus Protomyctophum; species Protomyctophum parallelum. Next base: position 47,570,206 of record NC_139706.1, on the reverse strand, counting down.
GCCAGAACCAGTTGCGGACCCGCACTCACACCGTAGACTAACAAATATGGACAAAGCGTTCCCCGGGTCTAACATGAACGTAACATGAAGCCTGTCAGTCCTTGAATTGTAAATCGCCATCTTTCTAGATCCGTTTGGGCCCAGCTGGCCCATTGGCTGGCCCAGACAACGAGGCGGGACTTCCCCCCTTCTTCTTAGTTGGTTTTTATTTTGACTCGAGTTGGTGGGGAATCCCGATCATAGACTGTAACGGTAGCCACGCCCCTCAGAACATATACTTTTACGACTTTATGGTCATTTTTTTAATAAATGGGACCATCATTTTCATATTATGACATTAGAAATGTGACTGGAAGTAGAAAGTATTCATGACCATGTTTATTAAGGTAATACAGTCTAGGTGACGTTGGGCCCAAATACATGGACTTCTATGTGGCTATCGTTTTTTTTGGGCCCAATGACAGCGCCACAACAGGCCATTATATGAACTTTCAGGAAATCCCCATTTCCTCAGTGGCTTCACAAAATATCTGTCTGACTGCCCCCCTGACTCACACGCATTCACTCATACAGCATAGTTTTTCAGTCTGTTTTCTTAGTCACTGCTATAAGTAGCCTCTCTCTCTCAGAGAGAGAGAGAAAAAAACCTTTGAAAGTAGAACAATTGAATTTGAAGGGAGAATAAAACATTTGAAAGTAGAACAATTCAATTGAAGTGAAGACATTACCTGTCTAAGCAAACATTTACATCTGCAAATTATCTGCAGTTGTAGTTACTACACAACAGGTTTTAAGCAGGCCTACTTTCATACTAGAGTCTAGTATGTGAAGAGTCATTTTGGATAAAATAAATAAATAAAAGGTTTTTTCAACCTCTGAATAGTTAGTCTTGCCACCATGACTGTCTCTGTGTCAAAAAGATTCACAAATAATTTGCCCAATTCCGACAGCCAGTCAGCAAGTGGATTCATTATATTAATTTAAGTATATAGGCAATATTTTAGGCCAATAAGAAAATAAATGTATATAACAAATATCCCACTCCACACCCCCGGCTGCCGGACTATAGGTCTCCAGTTATTAAAGTCCTTCCTTATTCACTTGATTTCAGACCGGAGTCCAGACTACAGGTGAAGATGAACTCTCCAGACTCTTAAGAACTGCAATACCCATGATGCATCACTCCCAAGTGAAGATGAACTCTCCAGACTCAACCAGGGACGTTTCTATTAAACAGGAAGCTGAAGATGTTTCTATTAAACAGGAAGCTGAAGAAGTTTCTATTAAACAGGAAGCTGAAGATGTTTCTATTAAACAGGAAGCTGAAGACGTTTCTATTAAACAGGAAGCTGAATATGTTTCTATTAAACAGGAAGCTGAAGATGTTTCTATTAAACAGGAAGCTGAAGATGTTTCTATTAAACAGGAAGCTGAAGACGTTTCTATTAAACAGGAAGCTGAAGATGTTTCTATTAAACAGGAAGCTGAAGACGTTTCTATTAAACAGGAAGCTGAAGATGTTTCTATTAAACAGGAAGCTGAAGACCACCCACACCTCAGTAAGTTTCATGCCTTTCTTTAACCCATTAACACATTGGCTGCTACAGAATCCTGCCAGGCTTATTCTTCTGGTGCTATGGGCTACATTTTTCAGAGCCCACAGCAAAATGTGTATATATATACTTCTTCCATTCTGGAGATATTGACCTTTTTGCAACACCTGCTTTTGCCTGAAATATCTTGAACAGCAAGCAGAGTTATGGAAGGCTTAAAGTCATTGACAGGCAGATATAAAAAATGAACACAATAAATATGTTATACATCAGGGTTCCCCAATACATTTTCCTCAAGGGCCATATTTGAAAAGGCATAGGCTACTGACCCCCATTTAATGCCATTTATATCCCCCCCCCCCAAAAAAACATTTTACTTTTAAAATTCTTCCAGGGGCCACAAGGGGGCGCTCCGCAAATGGCCCGCAGGCTGCCTATTGGGGAACCCTGCTATACATCCTATACACCGAATGAAAGCAGTACACATTGATGATTGATCCCATGTACAGTTTGACAGTAATTGGTTATTGAATGCGGCTTGTGCCCACCAGAGATAACTTCAGAGAAGACATGGACCTGAACTGAACTGATTCACAAAATAAGGCCGATAGCGACATACATACTATATACCGTATGAAACAAGACTCTCTGCTTTCATAAGAAAAAAACTTTCTCACACCCCTGTGAAGTGAGCGGTGCAACTCTGTCCCATATTCTGTTCTCTACTTATTCTCTACAGCTCGCTATAGACGGACTGAGGCAGAAAGTCATGTAAACCTTTTATTTACAGTTTGGCTTTAACCACTGATAATGTGGGCACCACAGACCAAACTGTAATAAAAAGGTTTACATGACTTTCTGCCTCAGTCCGTATATAGCGAGCTGTAATGAACAGAGTTGGGGTCCGTTACTCAAAAAAGTACTACACTACACATTACATTACTTGATTACTCCCTGGAGAAAGTAACTAGCTACACTACTTGTTACATTACTTTTGCGTTACTCCATAACATTGCCTGTCACATTATCACATAATTTACCACTTAACAAATCTTTATAATCCTAATATGGAGGACATACACAAGATCTTTCTTTATGCTCTTTACCAGGTTGTGGAGGAATAAAACAAAATGGGCCTTTCCAAAACGGTGGTTCTCTTGACCTTGTAAAACGTTTTCTATGCAAACTTCTAATCAATTATTCAATCAATCAAATCAAATATATTCAAATAATATTTATGAGACTGAGAGAAATCAGTAGCCTATATGTTCACAGTGCTTTAGGATCCCTTTCTTCATGATGTGGAGTTCCCTGCTCCATTGCTCATTAAATGTATTTCTTCACGTCGGTATATTTGGTTTATTCTTCTCTGCATTAACTAACTAGCACACATTCTACAACAAACAAACCGACCCTCCCACTGGCAGTGTTACCAGGTTTTGGAAGAGAAACAAGCAGCCATGTCTATGAAAACAAGCCCAAAAGAAGCCTGACTAGGCTATTATAAAACAAGCCCAAAATCGCTTATATAATAAGCGGACATGGCAACACCCCAACGTCTGCTCTGTCTCTGTGACAGTGGGAGACTGGCTCGCTGTGTGGAGCGGAGCAGTGTTGCTGCAGATATTTTAATACTGAGATGACGTAAATGACAGTTATGACACAAGCACTGTAGGCTATATCGCAAAAAAAACGGACAATGATGTTTCCGGCCGGAGGTTGAGTTGGGAGGAGGACAGGTGGGTCTAAAACCGGACGTCTGGCCACCCTACGAGTCCACGACAGTAACAAAAAGTGCTGTGCAGCTGCTGATCTGACACCGGTTTGACATGTTCTAGTCCGCGACTCTGCTAGTGCGTTGCCAGTGTAACGGGTCCCAGGGCTGCTGAGTACCTCAGTACAAAACTGAACCTGAATAAACAGGAGAAAAGACGGAACCATGAAAAGTCTTGACTGTTTGCTTTTCTTTCCAGAACGTATCTCTGTCGGTTTTATTAAACCCCAAATTATCAACCATCATGTAATCACGATACAATTCACATCATTTCTGTTTTAGTCTTTGGTACAGTCAGTGTTGGGGAGTATTAAGCTACATGTAGCTGAGCTACGTAGCTGAGCTACATTTTGCTGTAGCTTGTGGTATTTTAGCTACATTCATATTTGTGTACCTCGTCAAGTAGCTCAGCTACCTTTTGGGTCATTTTTTGTAGCTTAGCTACTGAAGTTACAAGCTACAATTTTGGGCAATAACATGAAAGAAATATATAAATTTTGACCATTGGTTGCTGTGTTAATTCTTGTACTAGAACCCCCTTTGAAAAATCAAGGACTGTTCCTTTTTCTGATTGCTTTGAGGGCATATCAGCACTTGACAGCTGCCTCTAATTGGCCTCTGATTGGCCCTGGTATCACAGGGTGGGAGGGGTCTCCCAGGGGGGAGCAGGGGTCTCCTAGAGGGGAGGAGGGGTCTCCCAGAGGGGAGCAGGGGGAGGAGGGGTCTCCCAGAGGGGAGCAGGGGGAGGAGGGGTCTCCCAGAGGGGAGCAGGGTGGGGGGGTCTCCCAGAGGGGAGCAGGGTGGGGGGGTCTCCCAGAGGGGAGCAGGGTGAGGAGGGGTCTCCCAGAGGGGAGCATGGTGGGAGGAGGGGTCTCCCAGAGGGGAGCAGTGGGAGGAGGGGTCTCCCAGAGGGGAGCAGGGTGGGGGGGTCTCCCAGAGGGGAGCAGGGTGAGGAGGGGTCTCCCAGAGGGGAGCAGGGTGGGAGGAGGGGTCTCCCAGAGGGGAGCAGGGGGAGGAGGGGTCTCCCAGAGGGGAGCAGGGTGAGGAGGGGTCTCCCAGAGGGGAGCAGGGGGAGGAGGGGTCTCCCAGAGGGGAGCAGGGGGAGGAGGGGTCTCCCCGAGGGGAGCAGGGTGGGAGGGGTCTCCCAGAGGGGAGGAGGGGTCTCCCAGAGGGGAGGGGTCTCCCAGAGGGGAGGAGGGGTCTCCCGCATGTACATTCTCAATTTAATGCTGAAAAATAAAAAGTAGCTGAGCTACTTTGAGCTACTTTTTCCATGTAGCTGTAGCTTTACAAGCTACATCTCTCCGGTGGTAGCTATGTAGCTTGATCAAGCTACTGCCATGGTGAGCTACTTGTAGCTTTACAAGCTACGCTTTCAAAGTAACTTGCCCAACACTGGGTACAGTAGTTTGGCTCATTTCCACATTAATAAGAATTCCAGTCACTTCAATACAAATTCAAATCATCTTAATTCACAGTAAATACCTTATTTGACTCTTAAATCAACAATGACCCCTTAGTAGAAAGGCATACTTTAATCTCACAGTATATAACTGGTTTGACACACTGTATAAAAGTGCATTATCAAAGTGCAGTTTTTAAGGTGCACTGTTCCTTTAAGCTACTGTTTACCAAACGTGACATTATATCTGTGTTGTTCACAGGCATTGACATGTTAATTTGTAATGTTTGTGTTTCACACTGTTGACAAAAGAACATAATCCGCGGGAGTTTTAGGCACCAAATGGCGTCACCCAGACCCTTGAAAACCCCGTTCTGACCCACCACGCTTTGGCACAAAATGGCGTCAGTTTCCTTTCTCATTATATCTTTTCTTCCTCAAAAGACGTCACCGTAAACATTCGTTTTTCACAATAATATTTAGCGAAAATACAATACTTATAAGGTCTGTTCTTATGAGGTAGATCGTTACATTGTTTACATGGTACTGACCTGAATAAACAGGAGAAAAGACGGAACCATGAAAAGTCTTGACTGTTTGCTTTTCTTTCCAGAACGTATCTGAGGAAAACCGGAAGCTGCGCTCCTTATATTCAGACCCCAGAGAAACGTGGCTAGAACAAACGTTCCGTCCTCATTGCATGTTACACTTACAGTACATTTAAATCACAGAATTAAATGTAAACCTTCATGTAAACCTTCATAAACACAATAAACACTCAAAACACATTAAATTGGGTCACACTCTCCTGGGGGTGCCACACGCTTCCCGACAACAAAAGTGGCTCCTGACACTTTCTTAAAATAAAAAAAACCTTTCAACTCTTACAGAAATCAAAGTACAATACCATCACACCGTTCCTGAGTGTATGTACCTAAGAACTGACTGTGTGTGCTGGACCTTTTCAATAATCATGCATTGGGTAGGTATCATGTACTGGGTAGTTGTACGGGAACTGGGGGAGAGGGAGCTGGAGAAGAGGGGCGTATTGGGCTGAGGGTAAGTATGGTTGTGAGTATAACAGGTGAGTGTAAGGCATGAGGTAAGTATCAACAGCATTGACTGAGGGGTGGGGCTGGTATGTGGGGTGGCCGAGGGATGAATAAGTGAACATACGGCCTGGACGTCTTTCCCTTTCAGACCGTCTCAGTGGGATAGGGGAAGAAGAGTTTGAATCAGAGACTTGTACATCTTGAGGCAACTCCTGCTCCTCGTCAGACTGAGGTACATTAAAGCCTGCCTGTCCATCCTCCTCTGGTTCAGTCTGATGAGGCATGACCTGTTCCTCTTCAAGCTCCATTTCAGCCTCCAATGACTCTGAGTCTGTTTCAGGTAAGCTTTGGACCTCCATTTGTCTCTGGACATTATCATTTTCTCTGACTGATTTTGGCAATGCAGGTTCATGTTGGACTCCGACCTGTTTCCTAGGAGTCTGAACTGTCTTTCTTTTGGGTGATACTCGTGTGTCCAGTGCTGGCGCTTGTACTCTCAGGGAGACGTTTGGCTCAGACCAGCTTTCTGGTCTCCTCAACCAGTATCCTCCTTCTGACTCCTCTTCCGAGTCAGACGTTTCAGCACTTATGGCATGGTCCCTCACGTCATTTACTTTTGTCTGATGGTGTCTTTGCCTTTGTTGTGGCCTATGAGTTTGTTTGTTTGGCTGTGGTGGGAATTCCACTGGCAAGTCATTGACAAGCAGGAGCAAGTTTCTGTGGAGGGTTCTGGTCCTCTCTTTGTTACCACTCTCTGGGTGGACGACATATACTGGATTATCTGAAATCTGTTCCTTCACCACATAGATCCTGTTCTCCCAGTAGTTACGCAATTTACCAGGCCCACCCCGCTCACCCAGATTCCTTACCAACACTCTATCCCCTTGTTGTAGGACCACTCCTCTGGCCTTCCGGTCATAATAGGACTTGCCCTTTGCACTAGATGACAGGCTATTACTATTGGCAATACGGTATGCTTCAGTCATTCTCTTACGCCATTTCTCGGCGTACTCTTTGTGCGTCACTGGATCCATTTCCTCTGATAAACCAAACAGGAGGTCAACAGGGAGGCGAGGGTGTTGACCGTAGAGCAGGAAGTGAGGGGAATGACCCGTGGACTCATGCCGGGTGCAATTATAGGCATGGACAACCTGTGGCAGATGTTCTTTCCATCTTTCCTTTTCTTTATCTGTCAATGTACGTAGCATTTGTAACAGTGTGCGGTTGAACCGCTCCGCTGGATTTCCCTGGGGGTGGTAAGGGGATGTTCGGGAATGACCTACCCCAGAGAGCTGTCCGAGTGTTCTGAATAGTTCATTCTCGAACTCGCGTCCTTGGTCATGATGCAGTTTGTTGGGAAAACCGAACCGAGGCACAAAGTCATTGTAAATGCGTTCTGCGGCCGTCCGGCCTGATTTATTTTTGGTTGGGTAGGCCTGTGCGAACCTTGTGAAGTGGTCGATTACAACTAAGATATACTCATAACCCCCTTTGCTCTTCTCGAGATGCAGGTAATCGATGCAGACTAGTTCAAGAGGTGAGTTGGATTTCAGGCTGCTCATAGGGGCACGCACATGGACCGTGGGTTTTTTCTGTGCAATGCAACAACATTTCTTGGTCACATAATCTTCTATACATCGTTTCATGTACGGCCAATAGAACCTTTCTCTGGCTAAGTGTAGCACTCTCTCTGTACCCACATGCCCCATGTTATCGTGCAGGTGACTCAGTGCAAGGGACTGGTACTTGGACGGAAGAACTAACTGTTTCCTCCCTGGTGTCCGCCGGTACAGGACTCCGTTCTCCAGGTGCAGCCGGTTCCACTCGTGGAGTAGCTTGCGAGCAGTTCCCTTTATGGTCCTTCTAGTATCCTCTGTGACTCTGTCATTAGACTCCTTGAGCCTTAAGATCTCCCCAATTGTGGGGTCTTCTTTCTGGGCTTGACCCAACTCATCATGACGGATTCCAGTTAGAGGTGTGCAGGGCTGTGGAATCACATCACCAGAGGAGACTACGAGAGCAGCCACCCAGGCGACATCCTTTTTCTGAGCTACTTGACTTCCCTCCCAAGTAGCATTCACCACCTCCTGTGACAACTCCTCTGTACACCCTGACATGTAGCCATCAACATCAAGAGGGATTCGGGACAGGGTATCCGCATCAATGTTAGCTCTCCCAGGTCTGTATCTGATGTTAAAGCGGAAGTCTGATAATTCTCCCACCCAGCGGTGACCAACTGCATTAAGTTTGCATGTGTTCATGACATACGTGAGTGGGTTGTTGTCCGTAAATATGGTGAAGTGTGGAGCGTAAAAGAGATAGTCCCTAAACTTTTCACACACTGCCCACTTCAACGCGAGAAACTCTAATTTGCCACTGTGCAAATGATAGTTTCTCTCTGCAGCAGTTAGAGTTCGTGACCCATATCCAATTACACGCAGCTTCCCGTTCTGCTGCTGGTATAGGACGGCTCCGAGGCCTTGTTCTGAGGCATCCGTATGCAGGACGAAAGGCAGGTCGAAATCTGGATACGCCAGGATGGGGGGGTGAGTTAACATGTCAACCAGTTCCTCAAGGACACTTTGGTGCATAGCAGTCCACTCTATAGGCGCTTTTGACGACAGTTGTGGCCCCTTTGTTTTACCCTGACGGGCTTGGGCTTGCATTGTTGAGGATCTGATCTGCAGTAACTCATACAGTGGCTTTGCTATCTTTGAGAAGTTTTGGATGTAGGAACGGTAGTAACTTAAGAAACCAAGTATCCTTCTCATGTCACCTACAGTGTGTGGGGTTTTGGTTTTCAAAGCCAGTACAGCCTCTAGGTCTTTGGGGTCGACTCGAACACCCTCAGCGGATACCAGGCGCCCTACATAACGAACTTCTCCCTTGAACAGTTCACACTTTTCAGGCCGGAGTTTCACTCCCCGGCGCTGTAAAGCTTGGAGGACCTTGCGGACCACTTCCAGGTGGTCTTCAAAAGATCTTGAGTAGCACAAAATGTCATCAAGGTATGGTATGCAACACTCATCTCTCAGAGAACACAGCATCTCCTCCATGCTTCTCTGAAAGGCTGCAGGTGCATTAGACAGACCAAACGGGATCCTTATCCACTCATAAAGCCCCCAGGGTGTGATGAAGGCAGTAAGATGACGTGAACCTTCAGCCACAAAACCCTGGTGGTACGCTTTCCCTTGGTCAAGGATGCTAAACCAAGAGTACCCCCCCAAGGTGTCTAGCAGGTCCCGTATGCGAGGCAACGGGTGTCTGTCTGGTATCGTTTTCTGATTTAGGAGACGGTAGTCTATGCAGAGACGTAGCGTGCCGTCCTTCTTTCGCACGCATACGACCGGGGCAGAATAGGAGGACTGAGATCTGACTATCCATCCCTTCACCAGAAGGTCCTGGATATACTCTTTGACCTCTTTAAATAGCGGTTTTGGAATGGACGTGTATGTCCTCTGCACCGGAATGTCGTCTTTTAAGTTAATTACCATTTGCAGGCTAGGGTTGCATCCAATGTCGTTCCCATCCCTTGCAAAGGCCTTTGACTCTTCATACAACATCCTCTTGGCCATCTCTTGGTGTTCTTCCTCCAGGTGGCTGAGGCTCACGGGTGGATGCCACGTGGGTGGAGCTGGTTCCGTAGGTGCAGCGGTGACCTCGTTGACTGTTACTGTGGATGTCAGTTCTTTGGGAGGATTAGCATCCACCACCCTTTCAATGTGCTGCAAGGTGCCCAGGGCAGTCTTTCGTGGTAGGGTTACATTATGCCTGGGGTTGTTGCCAACAGCAATCACGACGTACGGTTTGGTAGGGTTACGTATCTCCAACAGGCCTGCCCCTACATCCAGCTGTTCTAGTGGCTGACTGCCCTCCTCTGCCTCAAACAACACCCGACAGTCAGAGGAATCTATGGTTGGCGGAACCCGGCACCTCACCCAGGCTACTTGACCAGCAGGAATGACCATGTCATATGCGCCTGTTCTCAAGCGGCCGTGCTGCACGCTCTGTCTTGCTGTCTGAATAAAGTTCACAATTGCTTCTGCTTCCTCATTAGGAATAGAGATGGCATTATGAAGCAGTTTCGCAAGAGTGGGTATCAATCTTTCTGGCTGTTCTTCAATGATCTGCTCCAAGACATTGAAGCCAATCAGTGGTTTCTCCATGGCCAGCTTACTGAGGAATGGGACACTGATGGACAAATTGGGGTCCTCGTTCCCTGGTAGGTTGATCATTATGGCCACCCAGCCCTCAAAAGGGATAAGATCTCCAGTAACTGCATAAACCTTTAGCTCTTCCATCTCCTCAATGATCTCAGAAATGGGTCGAACGTGGAGATCCGGCAGATAGCTGTCTTTCCAGGCACTGCTTATCATACTAACTTGTGCACCTGTATCAAGTAATGCAGTCACTGCCAGGCCGTTAAGCTTACACTGTATCAGAGCTTTCTTTCCTATTAAGTTGGCAATAGCTCCACGTTTAGTACATGGTGGCTCACGAGACGATTGAGTGGGGGATTTATTTCCGGTGTCACTGTCCTGTGTGCTAGCTGCTTTAAGGTTAATCTGTGAGGGAGGGTCTGAGTTTCTGCTCTTACGTTTGGTTTTCACTCTCACCCCTCCAGGGTGCTCAGTTTTGGGTTCTTGTCCATATCCGATCACTGGTTGCCCCGCTCCAGTGACCGGTTCCAGTTTCCCTGGTTCTTTTGTTTCTTCAAACAGCCCACAGCCCTGTGGCCTTCCTCCCCACAAGAGAAGCAATGATTACAGTCTGGTCGGTTTTGCTCCACACATTTTGAACAACCGTAAGGCCTCTCTTTCTTATTTTGAGAATACCGACTCCCCTGGTCGGAGAGTTGTGGCTGTCTCTGTTGTTTCAATGACTCGATCATGCTTGTGAGCTCATCCACTTTAGCTGCAAGCTCTTTAATTTGGTCTGGCTTCGTTTTGACTGCTAATGCTATGCTCTCTTGTTTGGTGTTAGATTCTTGGACAGCATTGAGCTCCAGTTGTGCACTGTGTGCATTTGTGGTCTGCCGACGGGAAGAACCGATCCTCTTCTGTCTCTCATTTTCCTCACTAGTGATTTTCATTACATGACGGAGTATTGTTTCATCACTTACATCATTATCTGACAGGAGGGACTTTAGTTCTCTGCGTATGTCACCGTGTTTGTAACCTAACCCCTGGTAGACTGTGTGTAGGAAGACGTCTTGAACAGTAGCTGTACTATACTGTATGCCTGCATCTGACAGTTTGGATGTGAATAGGACACGCTGCTTCAAGCCTATCACACGGTAGAGGAACTGTTGTGGTGTCTCGTTATCGTCCTGTTTGGCACACATTAACTCTTGGAATAACTCTGTGCTGTTTTTCTCTCTTAGATGGGCCTGAAGGAACCCCCTGAGTTCACTCACTGTGAGGTCATCTTTATTGATTAGCATGTCTTTAAACATTCCAGGTTTTATCATTCTGAGCACACCACGGACAATCTCGGTGTCAGAGAAGCCTTCTCTGGTCCCTTCCTCCATCTGCTTACAGACAGTATTATAGCTTATGTCTGAGGACTGGTCTCCAATCTGACCCCCTTGTACTTTAAACTCCCTCCTCTGAAGATAAGAGAGCTCTCTTAAAGAGATCATCCCGTCACGGACAGGCTGGACAGCAGACGGGCTTGGTGAGTGGAGGGACGATGAGTCACTATGAGACTTGCTACCCTGTGAGGGTACGGGCGGAGAATACGGGGACTGTATTGTGGGTACCATAATGCTTTGTCTAAGCCTCTTGCCAAGCTCTTCATAACTAGTGAGCATATTCATTAACTCCATATTTGTGGCACCAGTAACTGTGCCTGCGGCTTGGGACATTTGGCTCATGGCATTGTTTGTGTTGGCTGCAGGGCTAGTTTGATGTGGTGTGGTGACACTGCCATCTGCACTGTGAGCACTATCTGATGTATGGATAACTGTCTCTGTGTTGTCTAACGGTAAATCACTTGTGTCATCTGATGAACGTAATACAATGCAGGTCTGGATCATTCTATCAATACCATCATTCAAAATCAACAAGTCAGTCATACCACTATCTTCTAATTCAGTCAAGTGCTTACTGTTCAGGAATGCACTTACATAGTCGAAGCAGGCCTCATGGTCTCCTTTAAGGTCAGATAGTTTCGGGTCGAGCCCCGGACCCAAGCCCTGGGCGATGTCGAAGAGGTCTTCTGCTGACAGGGTGAGTAGTTTTTTTCTAATGTCCCACACAAGGCGCTTTCTTCCATTGTCAGCCATGGCAGTAGCTCCTTGTATTTCACGCTACAGTTAAACAGCGTATTGAGTCCTGTCCTTCACACCGAGTGTCACACAATTCAACAACGTCTTGTGGTCTGACTCCGACAAGGCTCTGCTCTAGCAACCAATGTTCTGCAACGACTCCAACTGACGACAACCGCTCCAGCTGACTGCAACGACTCCAATGTTCTGCAACGACTCCGGCTGACGACAACAGCTCCAATGTTCTGCAACGACTCCAGCTGACGACAACAGCTCCAATGTTCTGCAATGACTCCAGCTGACGACAACGACTCCAACTGACGATGATTCTGCTTCCACTGACAGCTCTGTTCTAGCTGACGGCTCTGCTCCAGATGACGGTGACTCTGCTTCACTCACCAGCTCTCTGCTCTAGCTGACGACGTTCTGCCTTCACCGACAACTCTGTTTCAACCGACAGTGTTCTGCTTTAGCTGACAGTGTTCTGCTTGCATCAGTCGGTTCCAGGTGTCATTTGAAGATCAGCGACAGACCAGTAGGTGGCGCCGATCCCGGACGAGCCCCCAAGATTTGTAACGGGTCCCAGGGCTGCTGAGTACCTCAGTACAAAACTGAACCTGAATAAACAGGAGAAAAGACGGAACCATGAAAAGTCTTGACTGTTTGCTTTTCTTTCCAGAACGTATCTCTGTCGGTTTTATTAAACCCCAAATTATCAACCATCATGTAATCACGATACAATTCACATCATTTCTGTTTTAGTCTTTGGTACAGTAGTTTGGCTCATTTCCACATTAATAAGAATTCCAGTCACTTCAATACAAATTCAAATCATCTTAATTCACAGTAAATACCTTATTTGACTCTTAAATCAACAATGACCCCTTAGTAGAAAGGCATACTTTAATCTCACAGTATATAACTGGTTTGACACACTGTATAAAAGTGCATTATCAAAGTGCAGTTTTTAAGGTGCACTGTTCCTTTAAGCTACTGTTTACCAAACGTGACATTATATCTGTGTTGTTCACAGGCATTGACATGTTAATTTGTAATGTTTGTGTTTCACACTGTTGACAAAAGAACATAATCCGCGGGAGTTTTAGGCACCAAATGGCGTCACCCAGACCCTTGAAAACCCCGTTCTGACCCACCACGCTTTGGCACAAAATGGCGTCAGTTTCCTTTCTCATTATATCTTTTCTTCCTCAAAAGACGTCACCGTAAACATTCGTTTTTCACAATAATATTTAGCGAAAATACAATACTTATAAGGTCTGTTCTTATGAGGTAGATCGTTACATTGTTTACATGGTACTGACCTGAATAAACAGGAGAAAAGACGGAACCATGAAAAGTCTTGACTGTTTGCTTTTCTTTCCAGAACGTATCTGAGGAAAACCGGAAGCTGCGCTCCTTATATTCAGACCCCAGAGAAACGTGGCTAGAACAAACGTTCCGTCCTCATTGCATGTTACACTTACAGTACATTTAAATCACAGAATTAAATGTAAACCTTCATGTAAACCTTCATAAACACAATAAACACTCAAAACACATTAAATTGGGTCACACTCTCCTGGGGGTGCCACACCAGCGCACCATTACTGTTCATGTTCAACTCATCACCGTTGTGTGCAAGTCCAAAGCAACACTGCTGAAAGCCACGAGTAACTGCAGCTCTACAGCGACCAGTAACTATAATGTGATTATCAATTTCGAGGAGTAGTGTCGTTATATTACTCGTTACCGGCCAAAGTAGTGTGATTACAGTAACAAAATATTCCGTTACTCGTTACACCCAACTCTGGTAATGAATAAGTAGAGAACAGAATATGGGACAGATTTGCACCGCTCACTTCACAGGGGTGTTATTTTTATTATTATTACAGTAAAGGTTTTTTTCTTATGAAAGCAGAGAGTCTTCTGTTTCATACGGTATATATATAAAAATAGAAGAGGGACCACCGCTCATCTGCTGAAAAAAACTTTAGGGAGGTGCTGGAGCCACAAAAGGAATATGAGGGAAAATAAAGGGAAGCTCCGCACACTCAATCTGCGCACAATCGGTTTATTTTTTTGCAAGCTTTCGGTCTACTGACCTTCTTCAGGCATAATCAAAAAGTGACAAAGGACAGATATATATGTTCATCATTTGATTGGATGATTGATCACACCTATGTCAAACATTTCAATTTGAATGATAACTCATGGGAGTTGTAGTTCTCAGTGAAACTACAGAACACCCAAAGACACCAAGTGTCCATTTAGACAAGAGAAAAACATCACGAGGAAAAAACATCAAATATTTACAAACGAAGTAAACAAAAAACAGAAAAAACAAAAGCCAATAATGCAATCAAATGCAAACATCAGGCACATAGCCATCATAAAGCAAAGAGCAAATGTAATCTTTTGTCATCTGTTTATATAACAACACTCATATCGAAGTCTGGTATACGGTATATATATAAAATACATACATAAATGGATGCACCTGGGACGTATCCTCAGTGATGTATCCCAAGGTCATCAGGGTTTCGGGTCTCGCAACATTATACCCCTCACTCAGGTGACCCAGCCGGGAGTGATCAAGTCCCGACTTACGTCCCAGTAGCTACCCTCGATAAGTCCCAGTAGGGAAAAACCAGGGCCACACAATCCGTTCCTCCTGAACTACTCTGCCGGGACGGGGAGGTACCATTCTGGCACATAGAAGGACTAGGCTCTGTGGGTTGACACCTGTCCGGGCCCCTCCTACGTCTCACCAGGTCCACTCCTGCTCTCACCAGGTCAGGGCCTGTGCGTTGCACCAGACTCCCAGCACCAGGCACTTCATTCAGGAATGGTGGATTCTCAAGCCGCAACGGTTCTGCAGGCTCCACCTTGCCCTTGGTGGTGCCGCAGGCTCCGCTTGAGGCTTGCGTGGCCCTCCTAAAGACACAGGCTGGGGCGCTAACCCATACTGCTCCCGGGTGCCGTCTAATTTCCGGCTGCCACCCGTCTCTCCGGTGGTCACCAGACTATTCCTGGTTGTCACTTAGTATATTCCTATGAGTCACTATAAATAGAAGAACTATAACAAAATACATACAAAAATGGATGCACCTGGGACGTATCCTCAGTGATGTATCCCAAGGTCATCGGGGTTTCGGGTCTCGCAACATCATACCCCTCACTCAGGCACTTCATTCAGGAATGGTGGATTCTCAAGCCACAACGGTAGTATTTATATGTCGCTATAGGCCTTATTTTGTGAATCTTGAGGAGTTCAGGTCCATGTCTTCTCTGAAGTTATCTCTGGTGGGCGCAAGCTGCATTCAATAACCAATTTATGACAAACTACTGTTTTCCTCAAAAGTACACATTCAGGGCTTTCATTCAGTGTATAGGATGTATAGCATATTTATTGTCTTAAATTTTATATCTGCCTGTCAATGTCTGTGACTTTAAACCTTCATAACTCTGCTTTCTTACCCGATGATGATGATGAGCGAAACGCTTGCATCTGTCCATGTGTGTTGCAGACGTTATGCAATGCCGATCCGGTGCAGATTATTCTTATTCTTCGTGGGGTTTTATAGCGGTTGGCATCCATACGGTGCAGTTGGTGTTTAGGCAGCGTTCATCATGTTTCTTCCGAGAGACAGACCCCCCCATCTCGCAAGGTCCTCCTCCTCGGGAGAAACAGGAGGGGAGGGGGGAATCGAGTGTTGTGGTGTTGGGTGAAATGTGATTCTTCTATTCACACACTGACTAGATCATGGGCGTGTCCATTTTAGATACCCTGGCTTCTACACGTAAAGCGTCCTGTTTTCAGAAGGGGGGAGGCCTGTAGTTAATAACGGTTTAGTCAATCTTATCTTGGTAGGTAATAGCTCTCATTTTGTACATGGAACATGGAAGAACAATAGATTTACATTTTAGGAATCCAGTGTTGACCATCATGTTATGTTTCTGCTCCTAGACATCCTGCACATGGTTGTGTGTAAAGAGGAGGTTTCTTCTAAACAGGAGAGGAGCCCCAGTCTGCTCCAGGAGGAACCAGAGCCTACACATATTAAAGATGAACAGGAGGAACTTAAAGAAGAACAGGAGGAACTACTTCAAAGACCAGATGAACCTGTTGGGTCAACATTGACATTACTAGCAGTGAAAGGTGACGATGAAAATGATGATGATGAAGAAGATATATCTTCCCTCTGCTCTGAAGTTGAAGTTGAACTTGAATCTGATACTGAAGTCACTGAAGACAGTGATGATTGGGAGGAGACAAGTGAAGACGATGATGACGAATGTTATGACAAGAGTTTCAGTTACTCGGGTTCCCTGAAGAAGCACCAGAGTGTGCACATGAGAGAAACACCTTTCCAATGTAAACATTGTGACAAGAGCTTTGTCTCATCATCCTCTCTGAAGACACACCTCCGTGTCCACACTGGAGAAAAACGTTATCAATGTAAACATTGTAACAGTTGTTGTACCTCATCATCTTCTCTGAAAACACACCTCCGTGTCCACACTGGAGAAAAACCTTTCCAATGTAAAGATTGTGACAAGAGCTTTGCCTCATCATCCTCTCTGAAGTCACACCTTCGTGTCCACACAGGAGAAAAACCATTCCAATGTAAACATTGTGACAAGAGTTTCAGATTGTCATATAAACTGAAGATACACCAGTATATCCACACTGGAGAAAAACCATTCCAATGTAAAACTTGTGACAAGAGTTTCAGAAAGTCAGAATCCCTGAAGACACACCTCCGTGTCCACACAGGAGAAAAACCTTATCAATGTAAACATTGTGACAAGAGTTTCAAACAGTCAGGCACACTGAAGTCACACCTGCATATCCACACTGGAGAAAAACCATTCCAATGTAAACATTGTGACAAGAGTTTCAGATTGTCAGGTAACCTGAAGACACACCAGCTTGTCCACACAGGAGAAAAACCATTCCAATGTAAACATTGTGACAAGAGCTTTACCGCATCATCTTCTCTGAAAACACACCAGCGTGTCCACACAGGAGAAATACCATTCCAATGTAAAATCACTTACATCTTTTAAAACAGGCAAAAAAAAAAGCTCCACCTTTCAGCAGGCCCAATGGAGAGGAAATTATCACTTCTCCTTTATTGCGGCTAACTGTTAGCACAACCCCCAGTTCCCAGTGCCACCATACGCGTTCACTTCAACAGACGTACTGCTTGTGACGTAACGCTCCGCCATAAGGAATCTAACTAGCTTCCGCTTCTGGCGGAATGCTCCGTCTGATAAGCTTTATTATTTATATCAAACCGGATCGCTGATTTCTATTTTTTTTATTATTATATTGGCTTGGCCTTTCCTTCTTTAGCTATCCTAGACCGGGTTGCGCAACCGTGCCCCCGTCCGCATACGATTATACAGGCTGACTAAAAAGCTGAATAACTCGAAATCTACGGAGCTCTCCGTGGTTTGGATAAAACGTTTTCTAGAGCAAGGATGGATATAGTTTAGCTCGCTAGCATTGACGCTCTTTATTTAGCATTATGATGGACGCACACAACAGGATATCTGTACTGTGTGTGCACCCTCTAAATCGCCTCGGCAGTCTGAGGTTGGCTGTGCGTCCAGCAGGCGGCAGTATATGAGTTAAACGACGGAGTTGTCCCGCCCCCCCCACACACGTTAGTATCATTGGCACAAGCACACACTGTTTACCTCGGGGTAGGTATATATACGGACACAAGAAAGAATTAAACAGGTGACCCCCCCCCCCCCCCCCCTCCTAACGTGTTCCCCACTCTGTACATATAGTGTTTTTTGTACATAATTAGTGATTTCTTTCCTGTAATGATATATTTTGATGTTGTTATTGATGATATTGATGGCCAGCTTTGTCTTTGTGTGAACACAAACACGATGATTTGATTGGCTGATCATCTTCCCATAGCGATGATTTGATTGACTGATGTACATATTGAGGCTAAAAAGACCTGAATGATATTTGTGATCATTTGATTGGCTGAGCATGGAATGTGATGTATAATGATAAGAGCATCCCTCACTTCGCACAAGTGTGATTTTAGTCATTCTTCATGTCATGTCTATGAATTGATTGCATTGTGCCTGAATGGAAACAAGACCATAAGGACTTATTTTTTGTGTTCTCCCTTTTGGAATCCGTGTTTGACTGAACTCTGTTGCTGTTATGTCCAATCAATATAACCTAGACATTACTAAATGGTTACTAATTTGTTAAAAAATGTTTTCATTTCTCCCTCCAATGCATTGGTTGGTTTAAAGCAGCTATAAGCAGTAATATGTGAACATTTTAATGACCTTTTATTTATTTTATTCAGACAGTCAGCAATGGGTAGAACGCTCCCAAACAAAATGTAGTCTCTGTGACAAATCTAGGGGCCGTAATCTGCATTCAAAGATTTTTTACTAGAAGCTTTGTCATTGGTCGATTTGCCTGTCTGTTTCCTGATTGGTTAGTCATTGCGACCATTTATTTTTCTCGACCAATGACAAAGCTTCTAGGAACATCTTTGAATGCAGATTACGGCCCCTAGATGTGTCACAGAGACTACATTTTGTTTGGGAGCGTTCTACCCATTGCTGGCTGTCTGATAAAAGAAAAAAGTAATTAAGATTTCGGCATTATTGCTTATAGCAGCTTTAATACATTTGTATGCATACTCATTAAGATAAATACTTGTCTGATTGGTTTGACCTGTTAAATGTATTACATCATACTTTACTTGCGGAAATGAAATGCACAGCATTGTTGAAATTAAACATTGTAATTGCACCTATGCAAATATATATCTGAAAATAATATTTGCAGTAGCCAATAAAGTTTTACCCCCACCCTCCCCAATTTAGTCTGCATGCCAATGAAGTCCTCCGCACACACGTCTATGTGTAGTCACTGGCACTGCTGTTGTATCCTACTGAGCGGAGCCCACGCCGCAGCTCACCTAAAAGGAGCTGTGATTGCCTCTTTCTCTGGAATGTTCATTAGGGAAGTTCGAAACTTTGACCATTTAAATATAATCGGTAACCACTTGAGTAGAAGTACTCAAGTTTGTTAACTACTCAAAAACTATAGCCCCTCTCCCCGCATTAGGGGAGTTAGAAACAGCCTCATACATGACTGTATTAACTCCCCTCATTAGGGGAGAAACAATCTGTAGGAAGTTTGATCATCCAATTACATCACATTTTATGTAGTTCTGTGTTGAACTAGTAGAGTAGAAATATTTAGTAAACTATAAATAAATACTACTCTATTCTACTGTTCGGTATAGCAGGATTCCGATTTGGCACTTTAAAGGACCTTGATTGTACACAAGGTAAACCAGCATATCTGGTCACATCCTTTCACATGGCTCTTAAAGTCAATGGAAATTAATATACTTTCCAGATCCTGTATTAAGGACATGTCACACAAGGGTTCCTGCAATCATCTTTTAATAAATGTCTTGGCCCAGATTAGAAAACTGAATGAATTAAATAAACATTACTGGGCATTACTCAGGAGTCAGAAAATAATTATCGTCGCTACATTTTGTCTATTGTCTATATACACACACAGACATTACATTCATGAATCCACTTGCTGACCAGCAGTCGGTATTGAGCAAATTAGTTTGATAGGGGTTTATATGTGACCATACATTAACATCCTATAAGGCAAGATTTTCAAGATAATGTATGGTCACAAATAAACCCCTATCAAACAAATTTGCTCAATACCGACAGCCAGTCAGCAAGTGGATTCATGAATGCATGTATAGACAATATTCTCAGCAAATAATAAAAACTATATATCAAATTCCCCACTTAACAAAGAAACATTATAATAAGGCTACATCTTATCCACCATCTTTTCAAAAGTGTCGACGAATCGTTCCGTCTCTCCCATCAGCTCCTCGTGCCTTTTCTCCTCCTCCTCTGCCTCCTGGATCAGGACCTCCATGACAGCATCAACTGACATTGACTGATTTGTTAACTCAAGCGTTCAAGTTGAATAAAAGGTCAATATAGAAAGTAAATGGTATGTATAAACTTTACCTTGTATTTAGTTTTTAGATTCTCCCATTTTTTCAAAGCCTGTTTGGAAGTGGCATCCCCTCCATTTGTTTAATGATGAAGCTGTTATGGAAATATGCCAGCGTTTAGTTGAAACGTTTTGCTGTATAGGTATATGCTTTTATGCTACTCCGTGGACCAGTAGCCATTGGCCTAAATACATCATGTCAAGAAGACCTAGACGCAATAAGCCTAAAATAGGTGACATTTTGGTGTGGTAGGCCCATTTACTAAACGGCATTTGTTGAATTCATCTCCTTAATTATCAGTGAAGTATGCAAATGTAATTGCTTGTTGGTTGAGTGTGACATGTACAAAGGTGAGTGTTGGTGGATGGCAAGTTCAACAAGCATAAATAATACTTAATACTTAATAATACATAGTCTGGATTTTTGGTGGTTAGGTGACCACCGAACTACAACATGACGTCACGAGCCGCGGTGAAGATCAAACCACCGCCACCGCTCCAGCCCTTCTCTCTGTTTTTACTCACCACCGCTCAACGCTATTTCAGCTCCGGTGGTCACCTCACCACCGGAGCGGTGGTCACCTCACCATCGAAAATCCAGAATCCTTTTGTTGGAAATGAACATATTCATATTTTGCCCTGAGCATGATAAGCTCTCTGGTGCGAGAGGCAGTCCCTGTGAATATCCAAAGTATCAATTCATAAGTCTGTGTTGGATATGGTAGACTACTATTTGATACACAATACAATATAAAAAGGGTACATTAAAATAACTTAACTCAACACCTAAAATCATCTGTGCAGGCACACGTTACCCTTTAGTTTGTAGTTATATTGCATTGCATCGTGTATATGTTTGTGTGACATGTGGATTTTCACAATTCATGGACATTTAAAAGGGACCCTATGTAAAGTATACAAACTTTACTGGGGGTTCCCAGAGGGGCTAACACAGACAGTATATGAAAAAGTAAATTGGTAGAAAAAATATATAAGTGTAGGCCTATGTGTGATGTGTGTGAGTGGAAGAGTGGAAAACCTTTTGAACTGTTAGATTTGATCCATCAAATGGTTTCTATATTATAAGTTTATATTTAAAATATGATTTAGTGAAGTTAGACTTTGATGAGATGAGATCACAGTATAGCTGTTCCACTGTATTACACGGTACCATGGCTCCCCCTAGCGGCCGTCTATGGTATGTGCACCGTGCACGCTTCCAGCAGCAGCAGCTCTAGACTGCGCAATGTGCGCATGTGCAAAACCCAATGAGCGTTGGTGTGAATGTTTGTTATTAATATACAAAGAAAACTAAAAGGTTTCGTTTGAAAACAGTGTCGTCGTCTTAGCAGCTCAACCCTGAAACACAGCAGGTAAGATGAACTGATTCACCCAATTGTTTTCACTACGTTACGATTATAGTTTATATTATTGACTCTTTCTTTTTAACATGGAACGATTCACGAGTCGTATTTCTCTCATATCTGCTTGTTTGTAATAAATGTCTCCGTAAACAAGCAGTAGTTATCTAGCAGCAGTAATAATATTGTAACTTGTTTGTTATAAACAAGCAGTAGTTAATACTAGCAGCAGTAATAATATTGTAATTGTTTGTTCTAAACAAGATCGCTCCTCCAAAGGGAGCTATAGCTCTCTTGGCTACGTGGCTTGTTGTTGCCTGGCCTGCCCTGCTGAGTTGAGTAATGTACCCATTCTACAGTATGTAGAATGGGTACATTTCAAACAAATGCACAGGCCAATAATACAAAAACTGCTTATTTGAGGACGAAACTATGAAAAGCACTAAGACTCGTTTACATCAGGGTCCTCCATTTTCAATTCATGAGAACATTTAAAGAGGGGGGACAAAAATAAATCATCATATTTAGGCTATAGGATGGTTCTGTTTTGACTTCTCCTCTGCATGTTGTAGTATTTAGATGGTTCTGTTATGACTTCTCCTCTGCATGCTGTAGTGTTTAGATTGTTCTGTTATGACTTCTCCTCTGCATGCTGTAGTGTTTAGATGGTTCTGTTATGACTTCTCCTCTGCATGCTGTAGTGTTTAGATGGTTCTGTTATGACTTCTCCTCTGCATGCTGTAGTGTTTAGATGGTTCTGTTATGACTTCTCCTCTGCATGTTGTAGTATTTAGATGGTTCTGTTATGACTGCATGCTGTAGTATTTAGATGGTTCTGTTATGACTTCTCCTCTGAATGCTGTAGTATTTAGATGGTTCTGTTATGACTTTATGTTGTAGTATTTAGATGGTTCTGTTATGACTTCTCCTCTGCATGCTGTAGTATTTAGATGGTTCTGTTATGACTTCATGTTGTAGTATTTAGATGGTTCAGTTTATATGACTTCTCCTCTGGATGCTGTATTGTTTAGATGGTTCTGTTATGACTTCTCCTCTGCATGTTGTAGTGTTTAGATGGTTCTGTTATGACTTCTCCTCTGCATGCTGTAGTGTTTAGATGGTTCTGTTATGACTTCTCCTCTGCATGTTGTAGTATTTAGATGGTTCTGTTATGACTTCTCCTCTGCATGCTGTAGTGTTTAGATGGTTCTGTTATGACTTCTCCTCTGCATGCTGTAGTATTTAGATGGTTCTGTTATGACTTCTCCTCTGCATGCTGTAGTATTTAGATGGTTCTGTTATGACTGCATGTTGTAGTATTTTATGGTTCTGTTATGACTTCTCCTCTGCATGCTGTAGTATTTAGATATAGGCCTACAGTTAAATAAAGTCAAAAAGGGAAAAACATGACTTTGACTTTGTTATGGAGGCCAGTTTCGAATCGCAACTCTCAAGTAAAAAAAGTGTGGGCACCCCTGCTGTACTCTGTCGTCATCCAGGGGCCACATGCGGCCCCCACCTTCACTTCATGTGGCCCTCAGGTTAATGTCAGAATACTGATATATTATTGATTCGCAAACATGACCCGCTTTCATTACTTCAGTCTAATTAGTAGCTTAATGAGTAGTATTAAAATGATATTGTCTTTTTTATGTCCAATGTATTTGTATTTAGTTTATAAAGTTAACATCATCATTTTTCGACCGCGGTCGAGATCATGGATTTCACAATGTGACGCCAGACTTCCCAGTCCTTCATTGCCATCCCCAGTTCCTGCCTACTGATGCGTGTGTCCCTAGCGATGACATCAGGGAACGACCGTTTTCTACCTCTGGTCTGCTTTGAGGCAGGACTCCAGAGAAGAAGGGAAGATATAACCTCATTGCCAGCGCTGTAGCAATGGCCGGCAAACTGTGTTCTTCTGAATTGGACTAGTGAAGAAACACGGGGAAGGCTGCCGTATATCAGATTAGTCGATGGGTGGCTCTTCCAAGACAGATTAACATACAGTAAAGCAGTTGATAGGCTGAATGTTACAATTCAGAAAATAGCAACAAAAATCGTATCAAGCCTTGCACTGTCTGTGAACGCCGCTCGTCAAAACAGCCGCCTCCGTTATTTTCAATGAACCTTTCGCACACCGGCGGCGCCCGACACGCATTCACGCCTCGCCTGACGCTCCGATATGCCACTGTTCTATTTTCCAGGCGTTGCCGCGTCGCTGCGCACCCGGTGTGTGTTGGGCTTCATTATACATCATTCATCATATATCATGTCATTAACAACTGAATTGATGTGATTGGTTGGTTACATTTACAATAGCCTAATTGGCAGACATAGAGACACACGGGGACTACAAATGTCACGCCCCCAAATGAGACAGCGGCCCCACTTCTGGTCCGTTTCAACAATGTACTGCAGCTGTCAATGCAATCCCTATGAGAGGCATCATAAAATACCCTCATTTCACACAGCTGTCAATGCAATCCCTATGAGAGGCATCATAAAATACCCTCATTTCACACAGCTGTCAATGCAATCCCTATGAGAGGCATCATAAAATACCCTCATTTCACACGTCCATTACTGAGGCTGTAGCGATTTTGTTTGTGTTCTAATAAAGTTTCCCATAATATGTTTGATTTGTCCTTTTCAATGTCACATACCTGCCATCTGAATATACAACCCACAATATACTATCATTTACTCCATCAGAGATTCATTGTAAATCTCAAGTTAAAGGGGTCCCACGGTATATATGTCACGGTCGCATCCCTTGAGGTTTTCAATACCCAGATATATTTGTTGTGTTCCGTTTGATATAATATAACTAATTACTAATACTCATCTGGAGAATTCACTATAGGTAGTTGAAAATGTCAGGATACGCCACTCCTCCATTAACCTGGGTTATTTTCCCATGCAACTATTCAGCCAAGTTAATTATACAACAAGTTGACAACGGTAAAACACACCGTCGGAGCTCCGCGGTAGGTAGAACATATTAGTAAGCCTGTGACATGTTCAAAATATAGACATGAATAACAAAGTCAGTCGGGATCGGGATGTATTATTGAGAATTCCACTCTTCAGCGTCGGTGCTCGTAGCCTCGTAAAGGATGTATTATTGAGAATTCCACTCTTCAGCGTCGGTGCTCGTAGCCTCGTAAAGGATGTATTATTGAGAATTCCGCTCTTCAGCGTCGGTGCTCGTAGCCTCGTAAAGGATGTATTATTGAGAATTCCACTCTTCAACGTCGGTGCTCGTAGCCTCGTAGCCCCATAAATGGATAACTCATTCAAGGTGAAATACATCCTCTATTGAGAAAACAACAATATATGTTGACAAAGACACTTCATACATTTGGAAACATATTATTTTTATTAAAATCAATATAGTCTTCAGTTCACTTCATATTATTTTAAAAGTAGGCTAACTACAGTTGAATTTCAATGGACTTCTATGGGCTGGCCTGCAGTACACCGTCCTAATAATAATAATAAATAATAAAACTTTATTTGTATAGCACCTTTCATGACATGAAATGCAGCTCAAAGTGCTTTACAGAGCAATGGAGAAAAAAAAGAAAAGCAAGGCAAAGACATAAAAAAACAAGCAGTAATGCAATAAAGTGAGGAAATGAATAACAAAAAATTAAATATCAATTAAAAGCAATGTTGTAGAAGTGGGTCTTGAGCTGTGCTTTAAAAATGTCTACAGAGGCTGCCTGACGAAGGTACAGTGGGAGCTTGTTCCATGCCGTCGGCCCGTAGAAGCAAAAAGCTGCTTCCCCGTATTTTTAGTTGCCATTTTTTTAGGGGGCGGTTTGGGACATATTTAGGCAGGCAGTCATGTAGGTAGGAAGGTGCGAGACCATTGAGAGCTTTATACACAAGTAAAATAATGTAAAAATAAATCCTATTGAACCTATTTATCAATCCTATTCTAACAGACCAGAAGTGGGGACGCTGTCTCATTTGGGGGGCGTGAAATTTGGGGTCCCTGTGTGTCTCTATTTCACCTAATTTCTCCTTTCATTTAGAGTTCTCCGTCCGGGGGACGGATTTCCGTCTTGAGGACTTCATATTGGCCGTTTATGAGATCAGTGCGAATCTGCAAAAACATTTAATAAGAGGGGTGTATGAAGCCATGGCCACGGTGTGAATGACATTAAGTCATCAAAACGCAGCATATACTTGCTACTAGTACTAAGAGATCTCTGCAAAGTCCAAATGACCAAGCTTCCATTCACACTCA
This sequence comes from Protomyctophum parallelum, assembly GCF_964188405.1. Classification (NCBI taxonomy): domain Eukaryota; kingdom Metazoa; phylum Chordata; class Actinopteri; order Myctophiformes; family Myctophidae; genus Protomyctophum; species Protomyctophum parallelum. The sequence goes on along the minus strand of NC_139706.1, from coordinate 47,544,485 downwards.
AATAATATATCGACCAGCTGCTCAGAATGCACCACGCGCTGCTGAATGTAGCCCGGCAATACCGAAGTGTTGGCGTGCCGGTGTCGTGACTCGTGCTCACTGCTGCGCAGACAGTAAATAGCAGATCTGCAAGTTCACAGTGTGTCACGAATGCTACGCGCTGTGAGCTTGTATTTCTGCTATTTGCTGCACGCAACACTGCGCAATTATAAGTCTGTTGTGCTCGATTCGATTCCCCCTGCTATTCTGACTTAACACAAAGTGTGCTAACGACTCCCGCAAACTGATTACCCTGTACGCTACGATGATAGCATTGAACGACCTTTCTTCTCTTATAGCGAGAATCTCACAGCATACCTCAAAAGAAAGCTTAACTTGTCCACTCCAATTTTTTATATTGCGCCGAGGGACGGTGGTGTTTTTTCCTCCGAGGTGTAAAGACTGTTGTGACACGGTTAGTGTTGCTGCCCACCTCCCGTAACAACAGACTGTTGTGACACGGTTAGTGTTGCTGCCCGCCTCCCGTAACAACAGACTGTTGTGACACGGTTAGTGTTGCTGCCCACCTCCCGTAACAACAGACTGTTGTGACACGGTTAGTGTTGCTGCCCACCTCCCGTAACAACAGACTGTTGTGACACGGTTAGTGTTGCTGCCCACCTCCCGTAACAACAGACTGTTGTGACACGGTTAGTGTTGCTGCCCACCTCCCGTAACAACAGACTGTTGTGACACGGTTAGTGTTGCTGCCCACCTCCCGTAACAACAGACTGTTGTGACACGGTTAGTGTTGCTGCCCACCTCCCGTAACAACAGACTGTTGTGACACGGTTAGTGTTGCTGCCCACCTCCCGTAACAACAGACTGTTGTGACACGGTTAGTGTTGCTGCCCACCTCCCGTAACAACAGACTGTTGTGACACGGTTAGTGTTGCTGCCCACCTCCCGTAACCACAGACTGTTGTGACACGGTTAGTGTTGCTGCCCACCTCCCGTAACAACAGACTGTTGTGACACGGTTAGTGTTGCTGCCCACCTCCCGTAACAACAGACTGTTGTGACACGGTTAGTGTTGCTGCCCGCCTCCCGTAACAACAGACTGTTGTGACACGGTTAGTGTTGCTGCCCACCTCCCGTAACAACAGTGCATTTGCGTTGTTCCATCTTACCGTCGTTGATCATCATGATAAAGAAATAACCGCTCACCGAGGGACGATACAATCTGTGATAGTTTTTTTATTTGAGTATGAAGAAAAAAGGAGACAGAAATCTGACCGGCTTTTTTCTTGCTTTAACCCCTGCATATTGTGACGTGTGAGGACAAAAGCTGTATATAGCTCAGGATTTCAATTCCAATAATGGCAACAATATTGCTAAAACAGTAATATGCCATTAGGCTGGCCCTCTGGAATGAGTTTGGAAATTTAGTGGCGCTCTGGGGTGAGTGTGGAAATATAGTGGCCCTCTGGGGGGAGTGTGGAAATATAGTGGCCCTCTGGAGTGAGTGTGGAAATATAGTGGCCCTCTGGAGTGAGTGTGGAAATATAGTGGCCCTCTGGAGTGAGTGTGGAAATATAGTGGCCCTCTGGAGTGAGTGTGTATTAGGTAAACACAGTGGCCCTATGGAGTGAGTGTGGAAATATAGTGGCCATCTGTAGTAGTGTGGAACAATACTACCTACCTAAGCAATTCCAGCGGCAGGCTATGAAAATTAGCAGGGGTGAGGTGGGTTCTGGGAGTGAGGCCAAATAGCCTTTCTAGCTTGTTTTGGGAAGGCTGGAGCCTTGTTTTAAGGGTCTTTGAGGTGAAAAAAGGTCACTTGATGTGGGCCAGAACCAGTTGCGGACCCGCGCTCACGCATTCACTCATACAGCATTGTTTTTCAGTCTGTGTTCTCAGTCACTGCTATAAGTAGTCTCTCGCTCAGAGAGAGAGAATAAAACATTTGAAAGTAGAACAATTAAAATGAAGACATTACCTGTCTAAGCAAACAAAACATATGCTAATTATCTGCAGTTGTAGTTACTAACTTACTATACAAACATGTTTAAAGCAGGCCTACTTTCATACTAGAGTCTAGTATGTGAAGAGTCATTTTGGATAAGAAAATAAATAAAAAGGTTTTCTCAACCTCTGAATAGTTAGTCTTGCCACCATGACTTAGCCTGACACTCAGCCTGAATTTTCATTTCGTTTCACTCCATTATTCAGTCTGAACGCCCTCCCTACTACAACCGTTTCTGGGATGGGCATTGTCAAAGAGGCAGTCTTCGGTGATTGGTTCATACCAACCAATCAGAATAGTAGGAAAGCAGATGGCATTGTGTCAATCATGTGGCTATGGCTAACCCGTTTGCTAACCAAACAAACACAGCGAACGAGCGCTACTAGTATGTAAACAAAAGCGGTAAAATATGTCGGATGATGATGTTTATAAAACCTCTTGTGTCTTCAAAGAAACTATTTATCATACGTCGATTTAATAGCCAGATTGATACGGCCGTGAGTTACCGCAGTGGGGGCAGCCATGTTTGTTTGTGTCTGGACGGCACTGTTGTTTGACGTCATCGAGTTGAAACGACGCTGATTCGTCGGTTGGATTTCCAACCGAGTCTGAGACCTCCTTCGGGAGCGTCACCAGACCCTAAATCGCCTGAACATCATTTTGTTATGTGGCTAGCGATTTAGGGGCTGGAGCCAGGCTAACCATGACTGTCTCTGTGTCAAAAAGAGTCACAAATAAGTTGCTCATTTCCGACAGCCAGTCAGCAAGTGGCTTCATTAATTTAAGTATATAGGTAATATTTTAGGCCAATAAGAAAAAACTATATATAACAAATATCCCACTCCACACCCCCGGCTGCCGGACTATAGGTCTCCAGTTATTAAAGTCCTTCCTTATTCACTTGATTTCAGACCGGAGTCCAGACTACAGGTGAAGATGAACTCTCCAGACTCGTAAGAACTGCAATACCCATGATGCATCACTCCCAGGTGAAGATGAACTCTCCAGACTCAACCATGGACGCTTCTATTAAACAGGAAGCTGAAGAACTTTCTATTAAACAGGAAGCTGAAGAACTTTCTATTAAACAGGAAGCTGAAGAACTTTCTATTAAACAGGAAGCTGAAGATGTTTCTATTAAACAGGAAGCTGAAGACGTTTCTATTAAACTGGAAGCTGAAGATGTTTCTATTAAACAGGAAGCTGAAGACGTTTCTATTAAACAGGAAACTGAAGATGTTTTTATTAAACAGGAAGCTGAAGACCACCCACACCTCAGTAAGTTTCATGCCTTTCTTTAACACATTAAGACCAAAGTAACCCCCTTGTACAAAAAAGGGAGTAAATTAGAACCCGGCAACTACCGCCCTATTTCTATTCTAAGCGCCATCTCGAAAGTGATGGAAAAAATTGTCTATGAACAGGTTGAAAAGTATCTTGCCACTAATAAATTAATGTACGAGTTCCAATCCGGTTTCAGAACATCCCACTCCACTGACACATGCATCCTCTATTTGAGCGACCACATCAAACACGAGGTGGATGCTGGCAAATACTGCGACATGGTCAAGCTGGACCTCCAAAAGGTTTTTGACACCGTGAACCACTCCATACTGGTTAACAAGCTAAAAGCTATTGGTTTTGATAGCACATCAGTGAGCTGGATGCGATCCTACCTGGAGGGGATAGAACAGATGGTGGAGGTGAACGGAACACTGTCTCCCCCCCCCCCCCCCCCCCCCCCTCCCAGTGAGCTGTGGCGTTCCACAAGGAAGCATACTAGGGCGTTTACTGTTCCTAATATATGTAAACGACATGTCATCAGCTTGTGACTTTCAGAACTGTAGTAACCTGTAGTTAATAACGGTTTAGTCAATCTTGTCTTGGTAGGTAATAAGGCTGTCCCCAAACATTCAAGGTTCGAATGTTCGCTCGTTAGGGTTGGCACTCGAATCTTAATTAATGGGCTTGAACCATTCGTTTATTTAATTTAATTTTAATTAAAAAAAATATCTATTTATTAATTTTTTTTATTAACTTGAAAATATATCTCGGCGAGAATGCGATGTGAACGTGTAAAAAAAAGTAAGTTTCTAGTGCATTCCTGTCAGAAGTTATGATTTCTTAAAGAAATCTCTCCTTGTTCTGCTGTGCACATTCATTTGGTGATTGGAGACTGACGCATCTCTCTCTCTCTCTCTCTCTCACACACACACACACACAAACACACGCCAGCATGATCGCTGATAGGGGGAACTGTTCTTACCAGTAGCAGCCATAATATATTAGCATATGCTCTCTAGCATGATAGCATCACAAAAGGAGTGAACTCTGATCATTGTTAAGCAAAACTGTCACGGAGGATCTGCTTTTTCCCTGTGCCCACTTCTTCTGAAGCCGCATTCATACACAGGTGGAACAAATTAACGAGGAACAGCTAACGAGCAACGCGCAGATCAGCTGTTTTCGTGGTGTGTGTGTGTGTGTGTTGTGAGAGACGAGAGAGATTTATAAAGAGCGGGGGAGACGCGCTGATATCTCAATGGTTATTTTTTTAATTAATTAGAAAAGTGTGTGTGTGTGTGTGTGTGTGTGTGTGTGTTGGAAGGGACGAGAGAAGAGCGGGGGAGACGCGCTGTGCGCTCTGATCGAGACGGTTATTTTTTAATTAATTAAAAACAAATGGTCCGAATGTTCACTCGGAAATTCCTGCCGAAGTTCGAGTCCTAAAATAAGGGCTAGGGTACAGCCTTAGTAGGTAATAGCTCTCTTTTTGCACATGGAACATGGAAGAACAATAGATTTACATTTTAGGAATCCAGTGTTGACCATCATGTTATGTTTCTGCTCCTAGACATCCTGCACATGGTTGTGTGTAAAGAGGAGGTTTCTTCTAAACAGGAGAGGAGCCCCAGTCTGCTCCAGGAGGAACCAGAGCCTCCACACATTAAAGATGAACAGGAGGAACTTAAAGAAGAACAGGAGGAACTACTTCAAAGACCAGAGGAACCTGTTGGGTCAACGTTGACATTACTAGCAGTGAAAGGTGACGATGAAAATGATGATGATGATGAAGAAGATATATCTTCCCTCTGCTCTGAAGTTGAAGTTGAACTTGAATCTGACACTGAAGTCACTGAAGACAGTGATGATTGGGAGGAGACAAGTGAAGACGATGATGACGAATGGCATGACAAGAGTTACTTGGGTTCCCTGAAGAAGCACCAGAGTGTGCACACGAGAGAAAAACCTTTCCAATGTAAACATTGTGACGAGAGCTTTGCCTCATCATCCTCTCTGAAAACACACCTCCGTGTCCACACTGGAGAAAAACGTTATCAATGTAAACATTGTGACAAGCGTTTTAGTCAGCCAGGTTCCCTGAAGACACACCAGCATGATGTCCACACTGGAGAAAAACCGGCTTATCAATGTAGACATTGTGACAAGAGTTTCAGAAAGTCAGGTTACCTGAAGAAACACCAGCATGTCCACACAGGAGAAAAACCATTCCAATGTAAACATTGTGACAAGCGTTTTAGTCAGTCAGGTTACCTGAAGAAACACCAGCATGTCCACACAGGAGAAAAACCATTCCAATGTAAACATTGTGACAAGAGTTTCAGAAAGTCAGATTCCCTGAAGACACACCTTCGTGTCCACACAGGAGAAAAACCATTCCAATGTAAACATTGTGACAAGAGTTTCAGAGAGTCAGGTACACTGAAGTCACACCAGCGTATCCACACTGGAGAAAAACCATTCCAATGTAAACATTGTGACAAGAGTTTCAGTGAGTCAGGTTCCCTGAAGACACACCTTCGTGTCCACACTGGAGAAAAACCTTATCAATGTAAACATTGTGACAAGAGTTTCAGATCGTCAGGTACACTGAAGTCACACCAGCGTATCCACACTGGAGAAAAACCATTCCAATGTAAACATTGTGACAAGCGTTTTAGTCAGTCAGGTTACCTGAAGAAACACCAGCATGTCCACACAGGAGAAAAACCATTCCAATGTAAACATTGTGACAAGAGTTTCAGAAAGTCAGATTCCCTGAAGACACACCTTCGTGTCCACACAGGAGAAAAACCATTCCAATGTAAACATTGTGACAAGAGTTTCAGAGAGTCAGGTACACTGAAGTCACACCAGCGTATCCACACTGGAGAAAAACCATTCCAATGTAAACATTGTGACAAGAGTTTCAGTGAGTCAGGTTCCCTGAAGACACACCTTCGTGTCCACACTGGAGAAAAACCTTATCAATGTAAACATTGTGACAAGAGTTTCAGATCGTCAGGTACACTGAAGTCACACCAGCGTATCCACACTGGAGAAAAAACATTCCAATGTAAACATTGTGACAAGAGTTTCAGTGAGTCAGGTTCCCTGAAGAGACATCTTCGTGTGCACTCTGGAGAAAAACCTTATCAATGTAAACATTGTGACAAGAGTTTCAGAGAGTCACGTTCTCTGAAGACACACCTTCTTGTCCACACTGGAGAAAAACCATTCCAATATAAACCATTCCAATGTAAATATTGTGACAAGAGTTTCAGTCAGTCGAATAAACTGACGCTACACCAGTATATCCACACTGGAGAAAAACCATTCCAATGTAAACATTGTGATAAAAGTTTCAGACAGTCAGGTGCCCTGAAGAGACACCTTCGTGTCCACACTGGAGAAAAACCTTATCAATGTAAACATTGTGACAAGAGTTTCAGTGAGTCAGGTTCCCTGAAGAGACACCTTCTTGTCCACACTGGAGAAAAAACATTCCAATGTAAACATTGTGACAAGAGTTTCAGTCGGTCAGGTGCCCTGGAGACACACCTTCGTGTCCACACAGGAGAAAAACCATTCCAATGTAAACATTGTGACAAGAGTTTCAGACAATCAAATAAACTGAAGCTACACCAGTATATCCACACTGGAGAAAAACCATTCCAATGTAAACATTGTGACAAGAGTTTCATTGAGTCAGGTTCCCTGAAGAAACACCTTCGTGTCCACACTGGAGAAAAACCTTATCAGTGTAAACATTGTGACAAGAGTTTCAGAGAGTCAGGTAACCTGAAGAGACACCTTCTTGTCCACACTGGAGAAAAAACATTCCAATGTAAACATTGTGACAAGAGTTTCAGTTTGTCAGCTTCCCTGAAGAGACACCTTCGTGTCCACACTGGAGAAAAACCATTCCAATGTAAACCATTCCAATGTAAACATTGTGACAAGAGCTTTACTGCATCATCTTCTCTGAAAACACACCAGCGTATCCACACAGGAGAAAAACCTTATCAATGTAAACATTGTGACAAGAGTTTCAGACAGTCAGGTAACCTGAAGACACACCTACATGTCCACACAGGAGAAAAACCATTCTAATGTAAAATCACTTACATCTTTTAAAACAGGCAGAAAAAGGTCCACCTTTCAGCAGGCCCAATGGAGAGGAAATGATCACTTCTCATTTATTGCGGCTAACTGTTAGCACAACCCCCAGTTCCCAGTGCCACCTTACGCGTTCACTTCAACAGACGTACTGCTTGTCATCATTTTTGACCCCACCCTTGCATTCCTCCCCCATGTTAACCAAGTCACCAAAACCGGCTTCTTTTACCTCAAGAACATTGCCCCTCTCCGACCCTCTCTGGCATTTTCCGCAGCCGAAACACTCATCCACGCCTTCATCACATCCCGCCTTGATTATTGCAACAGTATCCTCTACGGCACCACCTCCAAAGTCCTCAATAAACTGCAACATGTCCAGAATTCAGCTTCCCGCCTGCTCACCAGTACCCGTTTCAGAGACCATATTACACCAGCCCTCCGTGACCTTCACTGGCTACCGGTTAAACAAAGAATCCACTTCAAACCACTCCTGACCACCTACAAAGCACTAAATAACCTGGCTCCCCCATACCTCTGTGACCTCCTCAAACGCCATGTCCCCTCTCGCTCCCTCAGGTCTGGTGATGCAAACCTCCTCGACATCCCCAAAACCAAACTCTGTACGTTGGGTGACAGAGCTTTCGCCTTTGCTGCCCCAAACCTGTGGAATGCCCTCCCTAAGGCACTCAGAGATGCCCCCACCCTTCAAACTTTGAAAATCACCCTCAAAACCCACCTCTTCAAAATTGCCTTCCCTAGCTAACCCTTTTCACTGTCTTTTAATGCTCTTTAGCTTTTAGTGTTTTTTTTCCTTTTTTTTCTATTAAAGTTGTTTTTATTTGTTGTTACCTCTGTAAAGCCCCCCCATGTAAAGCGTCTTTGGGTACTCAGAAAAGCGCTATAAAAGTTTGAGATATTATTATTATTATTGTGACGTAACGCTCCGCCATAAGGAATCTAACTAGCTTCCGCTTCTGGCGGAATGCTCAGTCTGATAAGCTTTATTATTGATATCAAACCTAATTTTTTCATTATTATTTTGGCTTGGCCTTTCCTTCTTTAGCTATCCTAGACCGGGTTGCGCAACCGTGCCCCCGTCCGCATCCCATTATACAGGCTGACTAAAAACCTGAATAACTCAAAATCTACGGAGCTCTCCGTGGTTTGGATAAAACGCTTTCTAGAGCAAGGATGGATATAGTTTAGCTCGCTAGCATTGACGCTATTTGTTTAGCATTAAAGACTGAGTTTTCTCGCCCCCCACACACACGTTAGTATCATTGGCACAAGCACACACTGTTTACCTTTCGTCACAAGCTTTTACAAAGGCACAAATTTAATCAGAAATTTGGATGGCAGAAGATCCACCAAGGACAGCTTTACACCGTGATTATATTTTCAATCCCATATCTGGAACGGTGGGGCGTTGCCATAGGAACCGGACCACTGTTAAACGCAGCGCTGGGACTCAACCATTATATAGATGGAGTAAACGTTGGCGTAAATATACAGACCTGGGATATGGCGTCCCCTAGTGTCGGGGTAGGTATATATACGGACATGGGAAAGAAAGAATTAAACTGGTGATCACCCCCCTCCTAACGTGTTCCCCACTCTGTACATATAGTGTTTTTTTGTACATAATTAGTGATTTCTTTCCTGTAATGATATATTTTGTTGTTGTTATTGATGATATTGATGGCCAACTTTGTCTTTGTGTGAACACAAACACGATGATTTGATTGGCTGATACATATTACATATTGAGAATAAAAAGTGATGACGCCAAAAGTGATTGGCCTGAATATTTGTGATGATTTGATATTTGATTGGCTGAGCATGGAATGTGATGTATGATGATAAGAGCACCCCTCACTTCACACAAGTGTGATTTTTGTTATTCTTCATGTCATGTCTATGAATTGATTGCATTGGGCCTGAATGGAAACAAGACCATAAGGACTGATTTTGTGTGTTCTCCCTTTTGGAATCCGTGTTTGACTGAACTCTGTTGCTGTTATGTCCAATCAATATAACCTAGAAATTACTAAAATGTTACTAATTTGTTAAAAATGTTTTTTTCTCTCCCTCCAATGCATTGGTTGGTTTAAAGCAGCTATAAGCAATAATATGTCAACATTTTAATGACTTTTTTATTTTATTTTTTCAGACAGCCAGCAATGGGTAGAACGCTCCCGAACAAAATGTAGTCTCTGTGACACATTTAGGGGACGTAATCTGCATTCAAAGATCTTTACTAGAAGCTTTGTCATTGGTCGATTTGCCTGTCTGTTTCCCGATTGGTTAGTCATTGCGACCGTTTTCTTTTCTCGACCAATGACAAAGCTTCTAGGAACATCTTTGAATGCAGATTACGGCCCCTAGATGTGTCACAGAGACTACATTTTGTTTGGGAGCGTTCTACTCATTGCTGGCTGTCTGGAAAAATAAAAAAGTAATTAAGATTTTGACATATTATTGCTTATAGCAGCTTTAATACATTTGTATGCATACTCATTAAGATAAATACTTGTCTGATTGGTTTGACCTGTTAAATGTATTACATCATACTTTACCTGCGGAAATGAAATGCACAGCATTGTTGAAATTAAACATTGTAATTGTACCTTTTCATTGCAAATATATCTGAAAATAATATTTGCAGCCAATAAAGTTTTACCCCCACCCTCCCCAATTTAGTCTGCATGCCAATGAAGTCCTCCGCACACACGTCTATGTGTAGTCACTGGCACTGCTACTGAGCGGAGCCCACGCCGCAGCTCACCTAAAAGGAGCTGTGATTGCCTCTTTCTCTGGAATGTTCATTAGGGAAGTTCAAAACTTTGACCATTTAAATATAATCAGTAACCACTTGAGTAGAAGTACTCAAGTTTGTTAAGTACTCAACAACTATAGCCCCCCCCCTCTCTCTCCCCGCATTAGGGGAGTTAGAAACAGCCTCATACATGACTGTATTAACTCCCCTCATTAGGGGAGAAACAATCTGTAGGAAGTTTGATCATCCAATTACGTCATATTTTATATAGTTATGTGTTGAACTAGTAGAGTAGAAATATTTAGTGAACTATAAATAAATACTACTCTATTCTACTGTTCAGTATAGCAGGATTCCGATTTGGCACTTTAAAGGACCTCGATTGTACACAAGGTAAACCAGCATATCTGGTCACATCCTTTCACATGGCTCTTAACGTCAATGGCAATTAATATACTTTCCAGATCCTGTATTAAGGACATGTCACACAAGGGTTCCTGCATTCATCCTTTAATAAATGTCTTGGCCCAGATTAGAAAACTGAATGAATTAAATAAACATTACTGGGCATTACTCAGAAGTCAGAAAATAATTATCTTCGCTACATTTTGTCTATTGTCTATATACACACACAGACATTACATTCATGAATCCACTTGCTGACCGGCAGTCGGTATTGAGCAAATTAGTTTGATAGGGGTTTATATGTGACCATACATTAACATACTATAAGGCAAGATTTTCAAGATAATGTATGGTCACAAATAAACCGCTATCGAACAAATTTGCTCAATACCAACAGCCGGTCAGCAAGTGTATTCATGAATGCATGTATAGACAATATTCTCAGTAAATAATAATACAATAAAAACTATATATCAAATGTCCCACTTAACAAAGAATTAATTATAATTAATTAATTAAATTATAATAAGGCTTCATCTTATCCACCATCTTTTCAAAAGTGTTGACGAATCGTTCCGTCTCTCCCATCAGCTCCTCGTGCCTTTTCTCCTCCTCCTCTGCCTCCTGGATCAGGACCTCCATGACAGCATCAACTGACAGGCGGGGGGGGGGGGGGTGTTCAGATGGTACAGGTGTTGCTGGCGGTGTCGTGGGGGGGGGGGGGGGGGGGTTCAGATGGTCCAGGTGATGCTGGTGGTGTCGTGGGGGGGGGGGGGGTTCAGATGGTACAGGTGTTGCTGGCGGTGTCGTGGGGGGGGGTTCAGATGGTACAGGTGATGCTGGTGGTGTCGTGGGGGGGGGGGGGTTCAGATGGTACAGGTGTTGCTGGCGGTGTCGTGGGGGGGGGGGGGTTCAGATGGTACAGGTGTTGCTGGCGGTGTCGTGGGGGGGGGGGGGTTCAGATGGTCCAGGTGATGCTGGTGGTGTCGTGGGGGGGGGGGGGGTTCAGATGGTACAGGTGTTGCTGGTGGTGTCGTGGGGGGGGGGGTTCAGATGGTACAGGTGTTGCTGGTGGTGTCGTGGGGGGGGGGGGGGTTCAGATGGTACAGGTGTTGCTGGTGGTGTCGTGGGGGGGGGGGGGGGTTCAGATGGTACAGGTGTTGCTGGCGGTGTCGTGGGGGGGGGGGGGGGTTCAGATGGTACAGGTGATGCTGGTGGTGTCGTGGGGGGGGGGGGGGTTCAGATGGTACAGGTGATGCTGGTGGTGTCGTGGGGGGGGGGGGGGGTCAGATGGTACAGGTGATGCTGGTGGTGTCGTGGGGGGGGGGGGTTCAGATGGTACAGGTGTTGCTGGTGGTGTCGTGGGGGGGGGGGGGGGGGTTCAGATGGTACAGGTGTTGCTGGCGGTGTCGTGGGGGGGGGGGGGGTTCAGATGGTACAGGTGATGCTGGTGGTGTCGTGGGGGGGGGGGGGGGTCAGATGGTACAGGTGATGCTGGTGGTGTCGTGGGGGGGGGGGGGGTCAGATGGTACAGGTGATGCTGGTGGTGTCGTGGGGGGGGGGTTCAGATGGTACAGGTGTTGCTGGCGTTGTCGTGGGGGGGGGGGTGGTTCAGATGGTACAGGTGTTGCTGGCGGTGTCGTGGGGGGGGGGGGTGGTTCAGATGGTACAGGTGTTGCTGGCGGTGTCGTGGGGGGGGGGGTTCAGATGGTACAGGTATTGCTGATGGTGTCGTGGGGGGGGGGGTTCAGATGGTACAGGTGTTGCTGGCGGTGTCGTGGGGGGGGGGGTTCAGATGGTACAGGTATTGCTGATGGTGTCGTGGGGGGGGGGGTTCAGATGGTACAGGTGTTGCTGGCGGTGTCGTGGGGGGGGGGGTACAGATGGTACAGGTGTTGCTGGCGGTGTCGTGGGGGGGGGGGGGTTCAGATGGTACAGGTGATGCTGGCGGTGTCGTGGGGGGGGGGTTCAGATGGTACAGGTGATGCTGGTGGTGTCGTGGGGGGGGGGTTCAGATGGTACAGGTGATGCTGGCGGTGTCGTGGGGGGGGGGGGGGTTCAGATGGTACAGGTGTTGCTGGCGGTGTCGTGGGGGGGGGGGGGGGGGTTCAGATGGTACAGGTGTTGCTGGCGGTGTCGTGGGGGGGGGGGGGGGTTCAGATGGTACAGGTGTTGCTGGCGGTGTCGTGGGGGGGGGGGGGGTTCAGATGGTACAGGTGTTGCTGGTGGTGTCGTGGGGGGGGGGGGTTCAGATGGTACAGGTATTGCTGACGGTGTCGTGGGGGGGGGGTTCAGATGGTACAGGTGTTGCTGGCGGTGTCGTGGGGGGGGGGGGGGTACAGATGGTACAGGTGTTGCTGGCGGTGTCGTGGGGGGGGGGGGGTTCAGATGGTACAGGTGATGCTGGCGGTGTCGTGGGGGGGGGGTTCAGATGGTACAGGTGATGCTGGTGGTGGGGGGGGGGGGGTTCAGATGGTACAGGTGATGCTGGCGGTGTCGTGGGGGGGGGGGGTTCAGATGGTACAGGTGTTGCTGGCGGTGTCGTGGGGGGGGGGGGGTTCAGATGGTACAGGTGTTGCTGGCGGTGTCGTGGGGGGGGGGGGGTTCAGATGGTACAGGTGTTGCTGGCGGTGTCGTGGGGGGGGGGGGGGGGGTTCAGATGGTACAGGTGTTGCTGGCGGTGTCGTGGGGGGGGGGGGGGGGTTCAGATGGTACAGGTGTTGCTGGCGGTGTCGTGGGGGTCGCTGGACCAGGGGGAGCTGACTTGGACCAGCATGATGCAATAACGACCGGTGGGGTCACGGATGGTTTTGACCCTATTGCATCATGCATGTTCCTCATGTATGTTCCTCTCTTCTGAGATCTCTGCAACATCTTCTAGGGGCTATATTTATGTTGTGTTATTTGTTAACTCAAGCGTTCAAGTTGAATAAAAGGTCAATATATAGAAAGTAATGTATAAACACCTTTACCTTGTATTTAGTTTTTAGATTCTCCCATTTTTTCGAAGCCTGTTTGGAAGTGGCATCCCCTCCATTTGTTTAATGATGAAGCTGTTATGGAAATATGCCAGGGTTTAGTTGAAACGTTTTGCTGTATGCTTTTATGCTACTCCGTGGAACAGTAGCCATTGGCCTAAATACATCATGTCAAGAAGACCTAGACGCAATAAGCCTAAAATAGGTGACATTTTGGTGTGGTAGGCCCATTTACTAAACGGCATTTGTTGTATTCATCTCCTTAATTATCAGTGAAGTATGCAAATGTAATTGCTTGTTGGTTGAGTGTGACATGTACAAAGGTGAGTGTTGGTGGATGGCAAGTTCAACATGGAAATAAATAATACTTAAGGCTCATACATAGTCTGGATTTTTGGTGATTAGGTGACCACCGAACTACAACATGACGTCACGAGCCGCGGTGAAGAGCAAACCACCTCCACCGCTCCAGCCCTTCTCTCTGTTTTTACTCACCACCGCTCAACGTTATTTCAGCTCCGGTGGTCAGCTCACCACTGGAGCGGTGGTCACCTCACCACCGAAAATCCAGACCATGAATAGGCCTTTACTCCCAAGCTTCTGATTAAGAATTCCTTTTGTTGGAAATGAACATAATATTCATATTTTGCCCTGAGCATGATAAGCTCTCTGGTGCCAGAGGCAGTCCCTGTGAAATATCCAAAGTTTCAATTCATAAGTCTGTGTTGGATATGGTAGACTATTTGATACACAACATAAGACAATATGAAAAGGGAACATTAAAATAACTTAACTCAACACCTAAAATCATCTGTGCAGGCACACGTTACCCTTTAGTTTGTAGTTATATTGCATTGCATCGTGTATATGTTTGTGTGACATGTGGATTCCATTAATAGCCTACAATTCATGGACATTTAAAAGGGACCCTATGTAAAGTATACAAACTTTACTGGGGGTTCCCAGAGGGGCTAACACAGACAGTATATGAAAAAGCAAATTGGTAGAAAAAAATATATGTGTGAGTGGAAGAGTGGAAAACCTTTTGAACTGTTAGATTTGATCCATCAAATGGTTTCTATATTATAAGTTTATATTTAAAATATGATTTAGTGAAGTACTTTGATGAGATCACAGTAGGCCTATAGCTGTTCCACTGTATTACACGGTACCATGGCTCCCCCTAGCGGCCGTCTATGGTATGTGCACCGTGCACGCCTCTAGCAGCAGCAGTGCTAGACTGCACAATGTGCGCATGTGCAAAACACAATGAGCGTTGGTGTGAATGTTTGTTATTAATATACAAAGAAAACTAAAAGGTTTCGTTTGAAAACAAAACAGTGTCGTCGTCTTAGCAGCTCAACCCTGAAACACAGCAGGTAAGATGAACTGATTCACCCAATTGTTTTTACTACGTTACGTTTATAGTTTATATTATTTACTCTTTTTTTTAACATGAACGATTCACGAGTCGTATTTCTCTCATATCTGCTTGTTTGTAATACATGTAGGCCTATCCTAAACAAGCAGTAGTTAATACTAGCAGCAGTAATAATATTGAATTGTTTGTTCTAAACAAGCAGTACTACTATAGCAGCAGTAATAACATTGTATCGCTCCTCCAAAGGGAGCTATAGCTCTCTTGGCTACGTGGCTTAATTGTTGCCTGGCCTGCCCTGCTGAGTTGGAGATCAGGCTTCGATTCCAGCTCAGGGTGCCAAACGTTACAATATACATTGATTGGTTGCATAATCACTATTAATGTCAACATAACGTTACATCAGTGTGTTGTACTTTTGTAGTGGATGGGGGGGGGGGGGGGGGGGTAATGTACCCATTCTACAGTATGTAGAATGGGTACATTTCAAACAAATGCACAGGCAAATAATACAAAAACTGCTTATTTGAGGACGAAACTATGAAAAGCACTAAGACTCGTTTACATCAGGGTCCTCCATTTTCAATTCATGAGAACATTTAAAGACATAGAAAAAGGGGGAACAAAATGAAATCATCATA
Organism: Protomyctophum parallelum; assembly: GCF_964188405.1. NCBI lineage: Eukaryota > Metazoa > Chordata > Actinopteri > Myctophiformes > Myctophidae > Protomyctophum > Protomyctophum parallelum. The sequence continues at coordinate 47,528,902 of NC_139706.1, read as the reverse complement.
TTTAGGCTATAGGATGGTTCTGTTATGACTTCTCCTCTGCATGTTGTAGTATTTAGATGGTTCTGTTATGACTTCTCCTCTGCATGTTGTAGTGTTTAGATGGTTCTGTTATGACTTCTCCTCTGCATGCTGTAGTGTTTAGATGGTTCTGTTATGACTTCTCCTCTAGATGCTGTAGTATTTAGATGGTTCTGTTATGACTTCTCCTCTGCATGCTGTAGTGTTTAGATGGTTCTGTTATGACTTCTCCTCTAGATGCTGTAGTATTTAGATGGTTCTGTTATGACTTCTCCTCTGCATGTTGTAGTATTTAGATGGTTCTGTTATGACTTCTCCTCTGCATGCTGTAGTATTTAGATGGTTCTGTTATGACTTCTCTTCTGGATGCTGTCGTGTTTAGATGGTTCTGTTATGACTGCATGCTGTAGTGTTTAGATGGTTCTGTTATGACTTCTCCTCTGCATGCTGTAGTATTTAGATGGTTCTGTTATGACTTCTCTTCTGGATGCTGTCGTGTTTAGATGGTTCTGTTATGACTGCATGCTGTAGTGTTTAGATGGTTCTGTTATGACTTCTCCTCTGCATGCTGTAGTATTTAGATGGTTCTGTTATGACTTCTCCTCTGCATGCTGTAGTGTTTAGATGGTTCTGTTATGACTTCTCCTCTGCATGTTGTAGTATTTAGATGGTTCTGTTATGACTTCTCCTCTGCATGCTGTAGTGTTTAGATGGTTCTGTTATGACTTCTCCTCTGCATGTTGTAGTATTTAGATGGTTCTGTTATGACTTGTCCTCTGGATGCTGTAGTATTTAGATGGTTCTGTTATGACTTCTCCTCTGCATGCTGTAGTGTTTAGATGGTTCTGTTGGGTGCAGTAGTCCTACAACTACAACCTATCTCAAAACCTCACCCTAAACCTAACCTCCCACGGGGCAGCACACCTAAACCTAACCTTAACCCATGTCTAACCAATGACTAGTCTAAACTAAGTATGCACCCCGGTTCTGTTAAGACTTCTCCTCTGGATGCTGTAGTATTTAGATATAGGCCTACAGTTAAATAAAGTAAAAAAGGGAAAAACATGACTTTGACTTTGTTATGGAGGCCAGTTTCGAATCGCAGCTCTCAAGTTAAAAAAGTGTGGGCACCCCTGCTGTACTCTGTCGTCATCCAGGGGCCACATGCAGCCCCCACCTTCACTTCATGTGGCCCTCAGGTTAATGTCAGAATAGGCCTACTGATATATTATTGATTCGCAAACATGACCCGCTTTAATTACTTCAGTCTAATTAGTAGCTTAATGAGTAGTATTTAAATGATATTGTCTTTTTTTATGTCCAATGTATTTGTATTTAGTTTATAAAGTTAACATCATCATTTTTCGACCGTGGTCGAGATCATGAATTTCACAATGTGACGCCAGACTTCCCAGTCCTTCATTGCCATCCCCAGTTCCTGCCTACTGATGCGTGTGTCCCTAGCGATGACATCAGGGAAAAAACGACCGTTTTCTACCTCTGGTCTGCTTTGAGGCAGGACTCCAGAGAAGAAGGGAAGATATAACCTCATTGTCAGCGCTGTAGCAGTGGCCGGCAAACTGTGTTCTTCTGAATTGGACTAGTGAAGAAAGTAAGAAACACGGGGAAGGCTGCCGACTGCCGTATATCAGATTAGTCGATGGGTGGCTCTTCCAAGACAGATTAACATACAGTTAACATACAACCTATAATTAAAAGCTGTTGATAGGCTGAATGTTACAATTCAGAAAATAGCAACAAAAATCGTATCAAGCCTTGCACTGTCTGTGAACGCCGCTCGTCAAAACAGCCGCCTCCGTTATTTTCAATGAACCTTTCGCACACCGGCGGCGCCCGACACGCGTTCACGCCTCGCCTGACGCTCCGATACGCCACTGTTCTATTTTACAGGCGTTGCCGCGTCGCTGCGCACCCGGTGTGTGTTGGGCTTCATTATACATCATTCATATATCATGTCATTAACAACTGAATTGATGTGATTGGTTGGTTACATTTACAATAGCCTAATTGGCAGACATAGAGACACACGGGGACTACAAATGTCACGCCCCCAAATGAGACAGCGGCCCCACTTCTGGTCCGTTTCAACAATGTACTGCAGCTGTCAATGCAATCCCTATGAGAGGCATCATAAAATACCCTCATTTCACACAGCTGTCAATGCAATCCCTATGAGAGGCATCATAAAATACCCTCATTTCACACAGCTGTCAATGCAATCCCTATGAGAGGCATCATAAAATACCCTCATTCCACACAGCTGTCAATGCAATCCCTATGAGAGGCATCATAAAATACCCTCATTTCACACAGCTGTCAATGCAATCCCTATGAGAGGCATCATAAAATACCCTCATTTCACACAGCTGTCAATGCAATCCCTATGATAGGCATCATAAAATACCCTCATTTCACACAGCTGTCAATGCAATCCCTATGAGAGGCATCATAAAATACCCTCATTTCACACAGCTGTCAATGCAATCCCTATGAGAGGCATCATAAAATACCCTCATTTCACACAGCTGTCAATGCAATCCCTATGAGAGGCATCATAAAATACCCTCATTTCACACAGCTGTCAATGCAATCCCTATGAGAGGCATCATAAAATACCCTCATTTCACACAGCTGTCAATGCAATCCCTATGAGAGGCATCATAAAATACCCTCATTTCACACGTCCATTACTGAGGCGGGTAGCGATTTTGTTTGTGTTCTAATAAAGTTTCCCATAATATGTTTGATTTGTCCTTTTCAATGTCACATATCTGCCCTCTGAATATACAACCCACAATATACTATAATTTACTCCATCAGAGATTCTAAAGTGCTAGCATTGTAAATCTCAAGTTAACCCATTCTGACCTGAGATCAGATTCATAACGAGGTTTCCGCCGGACACACACTGGTCTGATTAACCCATTCTGACCTGAGATCAGATTCTAGGAATGTCAGTAAGCTCTTCAATTTTTCAAAAATAGCAGACCTACAAGCTCGTATCGGATATGAGCTTGTAGATCTGCTATTTTTAAATAGCTAAAGCATAACATGATGCTGACACCAAAATGGGTGCCCGGTCAGAATGGGTTAAAGGGGTCCCGCGGTATATACGTCACGGTCGCATCCCTTGAGGTTTTCAATACCCAGACATATTTGTTGTGTTCCGTTTTATATAATATGACTAATTACTAATACTCATCTGGAGAATTCACTATAGGTAGTTGAAAAGGTCAGGATACGCCACTCCTCCATTAACCTGGGTTATTTTCCCATGCAACTATTCAGCCAAGTTAATTATACAACAAGTTGACAACGGTAAAACACACCGTCGGAGCTCCGCGGTAGGTAGAACATTAGCCCTGAAACATGACTGCCATGATGATTATCATGACAGTCATGCAGTAACTTTTCCCTGTTTTTTGCGCTCGCTGCATTTACAAGATTTCCGTATATATAAACATTCAGATTTCAAATATAAAGTACTCACAAAGTGTCCCACGGGTGTTAGTTAGTAGCAGCGCCAGCGATTAGAATTGCTGCGTCCCGCGTTGTTTAATAAAAAGCATATTTGTCCGAGCTCCCCGGCTACTTTTTTCAAACGGGGTTCGTTTGGGAAATCCACAGTTGCACACCGGGAGCGCACTCGCCTATTAGTCTGTATTGGCAGGGCGGTCAGCCTACCTATATCGAACACACCGAGTGCCACCCTCCTCCTGACCGATAGGGGCGCGTAGTTGAAAGCCAATGGCAAAATAACACCTCGGATAAAAATGCTTTTTATTAAACAACGCGGGATGCAGAAATTCTAATCGCTGGCGCTGCTACTAACTAACACCCGTGGGACACTTTGTGAGTACTTTATATTTGAAATGCGAATGTTTATATATTTTAATTATTTGTAAATGTAGCGTTCGCAAAAACCAGGGTGAAGTTACGTCATGACTCTCGTATGAATACGAGAGTCATGTTCCAGGGCTAGTAGAACATATTAGTAAGCCTGTGACATGTTCAAAATATAGACATGAATAACAAAGACAGTCGGGATCGGGATGTATTATTGAGAATTCCACTCTTCAGCGTCGGTGCTCGTAGCCTCGTAAAGGATGTATTATTGAGAATTCCGCTCTTCAGCGTCGGTGCTCGTAGCCTCGTAAAGGATGTATTATTGAGAATTCCGCTCTTCAGCGTCGGTGCTCGTAGCCTCGTAAAGGCAGTGACGCCCCATAAATGGGTAACTCATTCAAGGTGAAATACATCCTCTATTGAGAAAACAACAATATATGTCGACAAAGACACTTCATACATTTGGAAACATATTATTTTTATTCAAATCAATATAGTCTTCAGTTAATTTCATATTATTTTAAAAGTAGGCTAACTACAGTTGAATTTCAATGGACTTCTATGGGCTGGCCTGCAGTACACCGTTCTAACGGACCAGAAGTGGGGACGATGTCTCATTTGGGGGCGTGACATTTGTGGTCCCTGTGTGTCTCTATTTCACCTAATTTCTCCTTTAATTTAAAGTTCTCCGTCCGGGGGACGGATTTCCGTCTTGAGGACTTCATATTGGCCATTTATGAGATCAGTGCGAATCTGCAAAAACATTTAATAAGAGGGGTGTATGACATTAAGTCATCAAAACACAGCATATACTTGCTACTAGTACTAAGAGATCTCTGCAAAGTCCAAATGACCAAGCTTCCATTCACACTCAAATAATATATCGATCAGCTGCTCAGAATGCACCACGCGCTGCTGAATGTAGCCCGGCAATACCGAAGTGTTGGCGTGCCGGTGTCGTGACTTGTGCGCACTGCTGCGCAGACAGTAATTAGCAGATCTGCAAGTTCACAGTGTGTCACGAATGCTACGCGCTGTGAGCTTGTATTTCTGCTATTTGCTGCACGCAACACTGCGCAATTATAAGTCTGTTGTGCTCGATTCGATTCGATTCCCCCTGCTATTCTGACTTAACACAAAGCGTGCTAACGACTCCCGCAAACTGATTACCCTGTACGCTACGATGATAGCATTGAACGACCTTTCTTCTCTTATAGCGAGAATCACACAGCATACCTCAAAAGAAAGCTTAACTTGTCCACTCCAATTTTTTATATTGCGCCGAGGGACGGTGGTGTTTTTTCCTCCGAGGTGTAAAGACTGTTGTGACTGTTGCTGCCCACCTCCCGTAACAACAGACTGTTGTGACACGGTTAGTGTTGCTGCCCACCTCCCGTAACAACAGACTGTTGTGACACGGTTTAATAGTGTTGCTGCCCACCTCCCGTAACAACAGACTGTTGTGACACGGTTAGTGTTGCTGCCCACCTCCCGTAACAACAGACTGTTGTGACACGGTTAGTGTTGCTGCCCACCTCCCGTAACAACAGACTGTTGTGACACGGTTAGTGTTGCTGCCCACCACCCGTAACAACAGACTGTTGTGACACGGTTAGTGTTGCTGCCCACCTCCCGTAACAACAGACTGTTGTGACACGGTTAGTGTTGCTCCCCACCTCCCGTAACAACAGACTGTTGTGACACGGTTAGTGTTGCTGCCCACCTCCCGTAACAACAGACTGTTGTGACACGGTTAGTGTTGCTGCCCACCTCCCGTAACAACAGACTGTTGTGACACGGTTAGTGTTGCTGCCCACCTCCCGTAACAACAGCGCATTTGCATTGTTCCATCTTACCGTCGTTGATCATCATGATAAAGAAATAACCGCTCACCGAGGGAAGATACAATCTGTGATAGTTTCTTTATTTGAGTATGAAGAAAAAAGGAGACAAAGATCTGACCGGCTTTTTTCTTGCTTTAACCCCTGCATATTGTGACGTGTGAGGACAAAAGCTGTATATAGCTCAGGATTTCAATTCCAATAATAGCAACAATATTGCTAAAACAGTAATATGCCATTAGGCTGGCCTCTGGGATGAGTTTGGAAATTTAGTGGCGCTCTGGGTTGAGTGTGGAAATATAGTGGCCCTCTGGGGGGGAGTGTGGAAATATAGTGGCCCTCTGGGGTGAGTGTGGAAATATAGTGGCCCTCTGGGGTGAGTGTGGAAATATAGTGGCCCTCTGGAGTGAGTGTGGAAATATAGTGGCCCTCTGGAGTGAGTGTGGAAATATAGTGGTCCTCTGGGGTGAGTGTGGAAATATAGTGGCCTTCTGGAGTGAGTGTGGAAATATAGTGGTCCCCTGGGTAACAAGAAGACTCGCCCCGTTTCTGTTTTCCTCCCAGAATGTTCCCCAGTGAGGGGTGGGAGAGGCTGGACAGCAGACGGCTGGACTTTGAATTTCTCTAACTATAAACTTTCATGACAGCAGACAGCCTAAGTACAAATATAATTTATGAAAATCTACTACATTGAAGTCTGTTCACAGAAGTTGTTGTAGGATATGTGGGGATTATCTGACGAGGTACCATTTGAGTGTGCAAAACCTTACATATACTAAATAATACTAAATTGTTTATAGGGTCAATATAAGTAAAATAATATAGCCTTTCTACAGGAGTATCTTTTTATATTTTTCCAAAAAGAATACAAACAGCCAGTAGCATATTACAAAGTTATCCCCCTCACTGGTGACAATTCCGGGAGGAAAAACGGGCGAGCACCGGGTCGAGTCTTCCGGTATTCGTCCCCTGTAGTGAGCGTGGAAACACAGTGGCCCTCTGGAGTGAGTGTGTATTAGGTAAACACAGTGGCCCTCTGGGGTGAGTGTGTATTAGGTAAACACAGTGGCCCTCTGGAGTGAGTGTGTATTATGTAAACACAGTGGCCCTCTGGGGTGAGTGTGGAACTATACTACCTACCTAATCCATTCCAGCGGCAGGCTATGAAAATGGGCAGGGGTGAGGTGGGTTCTGGGAGTGAGGCCAAGTAGCCTGACTAGCTTGTTTTGGGAAGGCTGGAGCCTTGTTTTAAGGGTCTTTGAGGTGCAAAAAGGTCACTTGATGTGGGCCAGAACCAGTTGCGGACCCGCGCTCACACGCATTGACTCATACAGCATTTTCTTCAGTAGGTTTTCTCAGTCACTGCTATAAGTAGCCGAGAGAGAGAGAGAGAGAGAGAGAGAGAGAGAGAGAGAGAGAGAGAGAGAGAGAGAGAGAGAGAGAGAGAGAGAGAGAGAGAGAGAGAGAGAGAGAGAGAGAGAGAGAGAGAGAGAGAGAGAGAGAGAGAGAGAGAGAGAGAACATTTGAAAGTAGAACAATTCAATTTGAAGGGAGAATAAAACATTTGAAAGTAGAACAATTAAAATGAAAAGTAGAACAATTAAAGTGAAGACATTACCTGTCCAAGCAAACATTTACATTTGCAAATTATCTGCAGTTGTAGTTATTACACAACATGTTTTAAGCAGGTCTACTTTCAGAAATCAAACAGACAATTAACTCAGTTTAGTATTTTTTTTATTGAAGTTCATAGAATAATTAAGTATTCAGAAAATGTCAATAAAAAATAATGACACTCAATGCTTCACCTACTAGAGTCTAGTATGTGAAGAGTCATTTTGGATTAAAAAATAAATAAAAGGTTTTTTCAACCCTTGAACAGTTAGTCTTCCCACCATGACTGTCTCTGTGTCAAAAAGAGTCACAAATAAGTTGCTCAATTCCGACAACCGGTCAGCAAGTGGATTCATTATATTAATTTAAGTATATAGGCAATATTTTAGGCCAATAAGAAAATAAATATATATAACAAATATCCCACTCCACACCCCCGGCTGCCGGACTATAGGTCTCCAGTTATTAAAGTCCTTCCTTATTCACTTGATTTCAGACCGGAGTCCAGACTACAGGTGAAGATGAACTCTCCAGACTCGTAAGATCTGCAATACCCATGATGCATCACTCCCAAGTGACGATGAACTATCCAGACGTTTCTATTAAACAGGAAGCTGAAGACGTTTCTATTAAACAGGAAGCTGAAGACGTTTCTATTAAACAGGAAGCTGATGACGTTTCTATTAAACAGGAAGCTGAAGAAGTTTCTATTAAACAGGAAGCTGAAGATGTTTCTATTAAACAGGAAGCTGAAGACCACCCACACCTCAGTAAGTTTCATGCCTTTCTTTAACCCTAACACATTGGCTGCTACGGTATCCTGCCAGGCTTATTCTTCTGGTGCTATGGGCTACATTTTTCGTGGGCCCACAGCAAAATGTTCTCTTATAGCGATAATCACACGCATACATCAAAAGAAAGCTGAACTTGTCCACTTCAATTTAAAAAAGACATTTTGATTTTACCATCTTCCATTCTGGAGATATTGACCTTTTTGCAACACCTGCTTTTGCCTGAAAGTGATTATCTTGAACAGCAAGCAGAGTTATAGAAGGTTTAAGACATTGACAGGAAGATATAAAAATGAACACAATAAATATGCTATACATCCTATACACCGGATGAAAGCCCTGAATGTGTACTTTCATAGGGAAAACAGTACACATTGATCCCATGTACAGTTTGACAATAATTGGTTATTGAATGCAGCTTGTGCCCACCAGAGATAACTTCAGAGAAGACATGGACCTGAACTCCTCAAGATTCACAAAATAAGCATCAGTATTATAATGACTCAAATATTAAATAATCTGCATATCAGCACCCCCACCACCTCAAGGAAGCTCTGAGAAGGAAGAGAAGTGGTCACGTGACTGGGCTGCGCCATGACACTTTTCATATAATCGGTTCAGGAATATAAATTAAGACATATCACAGGTTGTTTTCTAATCACTTACTTTTCGATGTGCACAGAGTGCACAGTATATACTTTTATCTGAGGATCTAAACAGCAGCAGGTATCGTTTCTGGCTCCGAAGTATCGCGATATTTGGCTGCCAGACAGGAAGCGGTGGGAAGTCTCGCGATACTTGGTACGTTCAGAAAGGTACTTTGTGCTCTTTAGATACCATACCTCTATAAAAATACACAGTGTAAACATCGAAAAGCAACACAGTAGACAATAATGCAGGAGTACTCAACTGGCGGACCGCGGTCCGCGACCGGACCGCGGACCACCCAAAAATATAAATAACATCAGATGGTACATTTCTCATGTGAAATTGCTGCAAAGGCCCCCAAAATGTCCCCCAAGGGCCCCCAAAATTCTGGCGCACGCTGTGCGCGCGCGCAGTGTGGCCTGCCAGGGCGTATAACTCCCGGCCTGATTTGGAGTTCCACTCCGGGCCTGCACTCTGCACCCCATTATTGGTTGGTTGGAAGGGGATCTGATTTGTATAAGCTTGGCTTGACCATACTAAACGGGCATAGAGCCCCGCTCTCCGATGGACCGCGCATGGGACCGGACCTCGGTCTTATTCAAAAAATAATTTGTGGACCTTCATCATTTCTAGTTGAGGACCCCTGCAATAATGTGTTACATGTCTTCTGTTATTTTCCAGAAGTGATTACTTTACAAAATGTCTCAGTCATTCATAAATAATGTTTGTTCATTGACTCTTCCGGGTGTAGTTTGGCTACCATGAAAGTGTCCATGAAACTGTCATGGTGCAGCACAGTCACGTGACCACTTATCTTCCTTCTCAAAGCTTCCTTGCACCACCTCAGGACATTGTGGTATTGCAGCTAAAACTGCTTTCAAAGTCCAGAAAGAAATGACAAGGACTGGTTATAGCAGAGTGGTGATTGAGGCTCAAACCATTAGAAATAACTTTGAGGGACATAGACAATATGATATTAAATATTAAAAACAGTTTTAAAATTCATGTTATCTCTGCTTTAAATTGTTTCAGAATGTCATGATTCATTTTCTTCATTATTCATTTTGGTGTTAAAGTAACTAAATATATGACTTCACGTAACTTTTTTAGTATTTTGCTAAAATCTTGCTAAAACTTTCAGAACTGTAGTAACCTGTAGTTAATAACGGTTTAGTCAATCTTATCTTGGTAGGTAATAGCTCTCATTTTGTACATGGAAGAACAATAGATTTACATTTTAGGAATCCAGTGTTGACCATCATGTTATGTTTCTGCTCCTAGACATCCTGCACATGGTTGTGTGTAAAGAGGAGGTTTCTTCTAAACAGGAGAGGAGCCCCAGTCTGCTCCAGGAGGAACCAGATCCTCCACACATTAAACATGAACAGGAGGAACTTAAAGAAGAACAGGAGGAACTACTTCAAAGACCAGAGGAACCTGTTGGGTCAACGTTGACATTACTAGCAGTGAAAGGTGACGATGAAAATGATGATGATGAAGAAGAAGATATATCTTCCCTCTGCTCTGAAGTTGAAGTTGAACTTGAATCTGACACTGAAGTCACTGAAGACGGTTATGATTGGGAGGAGACAAGTGAAGACGATGATGACGAATGGCATGACAAGAGTTTCAGTTACTCAGGTTCCCTGAAGAAGCACCAGAGTGTTTACAAGAGAGAAAAACCTTTCCAATGTAAACATTGTGACAAGAGCTTTGCCTCATCATCCTCTCTGAAGACACACCTCCGTATCCACACTGGAGAAAAACCTTATCAATGTAAACATTGTGACAAGAGTTTCAGTGAGTCAGGTTCCCTAAAGACACACCTTCGTGTCCACACTGGAGAAAACCCATTCCAATGTAAACATTGTAACAAGAGTTTCAGTAGGTCAGGTACACTGATCTCACACCAGCGTATCCACACTGGAGAAAAACCAGGAGAAAAACCATTCCAATGTAAACATTGTGACAAGAGCTTTACCGCATCATGTTCTCTGAAAGCACACCAGCGTATCCACACAGGAGAAAAAACATTCCAATGTAAACATTGTAACAAGTGTTTCAAATGGTTAGGTCAACTAAAGACACACCTCCGTATCCACACTGGAGAAAAACCTTATCAATGTAAACATTGTGACAAGTGTTTTAGTCAGTTAGGTTCCCTGAAGAAACACCAGCATGTCCACACAGGAGAAAAACCTTATCAATGTAAACATTGTGACAAGAGTTTCAGACACTCAGATACACTGAAGTCACACCAGTATATCCACACTGGAGAAAAACCATTCCAATGTAAACATTGTGACAAGAGTTTCAGACAGTCAAGTAACCTGAAGTCACACCAGCGTATCCACACTAGAGGTGGGATCGGGCCGACTTTATACTACCCGAACCGAACCCGTCACCGAAAGCTTTGTGTCAAAACCGAAACGAGCCCGACCTTAATTATTAATATATGCGCCTGGCCCGTGCCCGATACCCGACACTTTTTTTGTGTTGAGGAAGGCACTTTAATAATTCCACTGACAGCATACAGCTTGCCTGGCTGTTAGCTTTAGACATATTATGCCACACTATATGTCTTGTAAATTACCATGAAAGGGGTCCGTTTTATATAGCCTAGCCTACTACGTTGATTAATAAATAGCTATAGTATAACACGCCGTGCACACTACAAAGCACACTGCACAGCACTGTGCGCAGTCAGTTGCATACACACCGTCATTATTACACACACACACACACACACACACACACACACACTCCTGCAGTTTTATACCAGCATTGATGATTGATTTGACATCGGCAACTCTGCATTGGCAATATTTAATCCACACAGCTTGTTCGTGCAAAGTTGCAAACTGCTATTCAATCAAACAATCCGCGCCAGCGGGAGGCGATTATTGGTAGCCTAATTTGCCATGGTCCATGGGCAGGATCAAGTAACTACTCAACTCTTCACTGTTCAACATCTAATAAATCAAACTATTTATATTAATCCAAAAATTGCGGTTTACATGTTGTCATGGAGGAGGAGGATCGCATCCGCCGTGGGTGAGTTCAACCTAGGCTACCGCCGTCCTCCTCTCTTCAGTGGTTCTTCCAGCTGCGCCCCATATAATGTAGCCTCGGATCCCTACGATCATTCTGTAGCTTCAGACCTACAGAATTAGCGTAGTGACTGAGGTTCACAATTTCACATGGGGCTACGTTCGCTGCTGCTGCTTGCAGCATGTGCGTTGCAAGCTTGCGTTGTTGCAACTTGCAAGCGGTGCTGCTGCTTGCAGACAGACTAGAGCATTGTCACGCTGCACCACCTTAATATAAAGGCTACTCTAAAGTGCACCATGCGTCCTGGTTAACCAGGAAACACACAGAGAGACAGACTAGTCGGATCGTTTTTATTCATATTTACACTTTATTTTCTATATATCAACAGCATGGTTGCCCGAACCGAAGCCCGACGACCAATTATGATAATGAGCCTTACCCTAGCCCGACCCGTCGGGTACCGACGGGACCCGTCAGGTTTCGGTCGGGTATCCCAGTTCTAATCCACACTGGAGAAAAACCTTATCAATGTAAACATTGTAACAAGAGTTTCGGTCGGTTAAGTCAACTGAAGTCACACCTTCGTGTCCACACTGGAGAAAAAACATTCCAATGTAAACATTGTGACAAGAACTTTACCGCATCATCTTCTCTGAAAACACACCTACATGTCCACACAGGAGAAAAACCATTCCAATGTAAAATCACTTACATCTTTTAAAACAGGCAAAAATAGTCCACCTTTCAGCAGGCCCAATGGAGAGGAAATGATCACTTCTCATTTATTGCGGCTAACTGTTAGCACAACCCCCAGTTCCCAGTGCCACCATACGCGTTCACTTCAACAGACGTACTGCTTGTCATCATTTTTGACCCCACCCTTTCATTCCTCCCCCATGTTAACCAAGTCACCAAAACCGCCTTCTTCCACCTCAAGAACATTGCCCGTCTCCGACCCTCTCTGTCATTTTCCGCAGCCGAAACACTCATCCACGCGTTCATCACATCCCGCCTTGATTATTGCAACAGTATCCTCTATGGCCTACCAGCATGTGCACTTAAGCCTCTCCAGCTGATCCAAAATGCCGCAGCTCGCTTGGTCTTCAACCAGCCAAAATGTCTTCCCCTGCTCCTCTCCCTCCACTGGCTCCCGGTCGCTGCCCGCACAGAATACAAAACTCTGATGCTGGCATTCAAAGCAACCAAAGGTATGGCTCCCCCATATCTTGCAAGTATGATTGAACCCTACAAACCCTCCCGTGCACTCAGATCAGCCAACGCAGGGAAGCTGGAAGTACCCTCACTAAAAACGCCGGGACAACGCTCCACACGTCCCTTACGCATGTTTCATGATAAATGCTTTTTATGTGATGTATTCCCATGCTTTTTTGTTCTTGCTTAATGTAAATCGCTCTGGATTAAGAGCGTCTGCTAAATTGTAAATTGTGATTATATTTTCAATCCCATAGTTGGAACGGTGGGGCGTTGCCATAGGAACCGGACCAATGTTAAACGCAGCGCTGGGACTCAACCATTATATAGACGGAGTAAACGTTGGCGTAAATATACAGACCTGGGATATGGCGCCCCCTAGTGTCGGGGTAGGTATATATACGGACATGGGAAGAAAGAATTAAACGACAGAGTTTTCCCGCCCCCCACACACACGTTAGTATCATTGGCACAAGGACACACTGTTTACCTTTCGTCACAAGCTTTTACAAAGGAACAAATTTAATCCGAAATTTGGATGTCAGAAGATCCACCAAGGACAGTTCTCCTGGAGTCTGACTTATGGAGGTTTGAAAATCCTCTTTTCAACTGCTTTACACCGTGATTATATTTTCAATCCCATAGCTGGAACGGTGGGGCGTTGCCATAGGAACCGGACTTATGTTAAACGCAGCGCTGGGACTTAACCATTATATAGACGGAGTATACGTTGGGGTAAATATACAGACCTGGGATATGGCGCCCCCTAGTGTCGGGGTAGGTATATATACGGACATGGGAAGAAAGAATTAAACTGGTGATCACCCCCCTCCTAACGAGTTCCCCACTCTGTACATATAGTGTTTTTTTGTACATAATTAGTGATTTATTTCCTGTAATGATATATTTTGATGTTGTTATTGATGATATTGATGGCCAGCTTTGTCTTTGTGTGAACACAAACAAGATGATTTGATTGGCTGATACATATTACATATTGAGAATAAAAAGTGATGACGCCAAAAGTGATTGGCCTGAATATTTGTGATGATTTGATATTTGATTAGCTGAGCATGGAATGTGATGTATGATGATAAGAGCACCCCTCACTTCACACAAGTGTGATTTTAGTCATTCTTCATGTCATGTCTATGAATTGATTGCATTGGGCCTGAATGGAAACAAGACCATAAGGACTGATTTTGTGTGTTCTCCCTTTTGGAATCCGTGTTTGGCTGAACTCTGTTGCTGTTATGTCCAATCAATATAACCTAGAAATTACTAAATGGTTACTAATTTGTTAAAAATGTTTTTTTTCTCCCTCCAATGCATTGGTTGGATTAAAGCAGCTATAAGCAATAATATGTGAACATTTTAATTACTTTTTTATTTTATTTTTTCAGACAGCCAGCAATGAGTAGAACGCTCCCAAACAAAATGTATTCTCTGTGACACATCTAGGGGCCGCAATCTGCATTCAAAGATGTTC